>NC_067245.2:304233204-304534394 GCF_019359855.2 Lolium perenne | reverse complement strand
TGCAACCCTGCAACCACGAAGCAAGAAGTCTCTTGTGTCCCCAACACACCTAATAGGTGCACTAGTTCGGCGAAGAGATAGTGAAATACAGGTGGTATAAATAAGTATGAGCAGTAGCAACGGTGCCAGAAAATAGCTTGCTGGCGTGTAGTTGATGGTGGTAATATGGTAGCAGTAGTAACGCAGTAAAACAGTAAACAAGCAGCGATAGCAGTATTTAGGAACAAGGCCTAGGGATCATACTTTCACTAGTGGATACTCTCAACTTTGATCACATAACAGAATAGATAAATGCATACTCTACACTCTTGTTGGATGATGAACACCATTGCGTAGGATTACACGAACCCTCAATGCCGGAGTTAACAAGCTCCACAATTCAATGTTCATATTTAAATAATCTTAGAGTGCATGAAAGATCAACATAACCAAATAGATCACATCAATACCATCATAATGATAATTAACTCCACAACCTACAAGAGATCATGATCATAGCCTACGACAAGAACCACACGGTGCACACACTAGTCACCTTTACACCATGCAGGAGGAATAGACTACTTTAATAACATCACTAGAGTAGCACATAGATGAATTGTGATACAAAACACATTGCAATCATAAAGAGATATAAATAAGCACTTCACTACGCCATTCATACAGTGAATAAGTATTCTGTGAAATATAGCCTAAGAGACCCACACGGTGCACACACTAGTCACCTTTACACACGTGGGACAAGGAGTCTCCGGAGATCACATAAGTAAAACCCACTTGACTAGCATAATGACATCTAGATTACAAGCATCATCATATGAATCTCAATCATGTAAGGCAGCTCATGAGATTATTGTATTGAAGCACATAGAAGAGAGATTAACCACATAGCTACCGGTACAGCCCCGAGCCTCGATGGAGAACTACTCCCTCCTCATGGGAGACAGCAGCGTTGATGAAGATGGCGGTGGTGTCGATGGAGAAGCCTTCCGGGGGCACTTCCCCGTCCCGGCGGCGTGCCGGAACAGAGACTCCTGTCCCCCAGATCTTGGCTTCGCGATGGCGGCGGCTCTGGAAGGTTTCTCGTACCGTGGCTTTTCCGTCTCGAGGTTTTAGGTCCAGGGGCTTCTTATAGGCGAAGAGGCGGCGTCAGAGGGTCGAAGAGGCGGCGGCACCATAGGGTGGCGCGGGCCAAACCCAGGCCGCGCCGGCCTATGGTCTGGTGGGCCTGTGGCCCCCCTCTGGTCCTTCCCGGGTGTTCTGGAAGCTTCGTGGAAAAATAGGATGCTGGGTCTTGATTTCGTCCGATTCCGAGAATATTTCCTTACTAGGATTTCTGGAACCAAAAACAGCAGAAAACAGGAACTGGCCCTTCGGCATCTCGTCAATAGGTTAGTTCCAGAAAATGCACGAATATGACATAAATTATCGATAATGTGGCATGGATCATAAGAAATTATCGATACGTCGGAGACGTATCAGGTACCACCAGATCAGAATGAAGCCACAAGACGTCCATAAGACTGCATTCAGGACTTATTTTGGACACTTTGAGTACTTAGTCATGCCTTTTGGGCTGACTAATGCTGCAGCCACATTTCAGGCATTGATGAACAGTGTGTTTGCACCTTGGATGAGGAAAATCATGCTTGTTTTCTTCGATGACATCCTGATCTACAGCAGCACTAAAGAAGATCATCTGAAGCATGTCAGGCTAATACTTCAAGTGCTCAGAGACAACAAACTGTTTGCCAAACAGAGTAAATGTGTGTTTGCAACAGAACAGGTAGAATACCTAGGACATGTCATCTCAGCAAAAGGGGTGGCTACTGACCCACAGAAAATTGTTGCTGTTCAAGAATGGTCCCTCCCAAAAACCCTGACACAGCTCCGCGGTTTTCTCGGACTCACGGGCTATTACAGAAGGTTCGTAAAGAATTATGGACAGATCTGTCGTCCACTACATGATATGCTGAAAAAAGAGTCCTTTAAATGGACAGATGCCCAAACAACAGCTTTCATGATTCTCAAGCAAGCACTCACTTCTGCTCCTGTTATGGCACTACCAAACTTTTCCCTACCATTCACTTTAGAGACTGACGCGAGTGGCAATGGTTTAGGGGCTGTGCTTATGCAAGAAGGCCGCCCAATAGCTTATTTCAGTAGAACTATAGGAGTGAAGGCATCAGCCATGTCTACATATGAGAAAGAAGCCCTTGCAATCTTAGAAGCCCTAAAACGTTGGAGACACTACTTTCTAGGGTCAGAACTAGTGATAAAAACAGACCAGAAAAGTCTGAAGTACATTACATAACAAAAAGTTGCTGAAGGTATACAACACAAGTTGCTACTCAAACTATTAGAGTTCAATTACTCAGTGGAGTATAAGAAAGGAAAGGAAAACATAGCTGCAGATGCTTTGAGCCGCAGAGACACACATCTCATGGCCACAACAGTTATAACACCTGCCTGGACAGATTCTGTAGAGAAGAGTTACATTCATGATACTCACTGCCAGGAATTGCTACAGAAACTTTCAGTGAACCCCAACTCACAACCCTCTGTAACATTACATGGAGGCATACTGCGTTACAAAGGGCGCATCTATATTGGTAAAGATACTACTCTCCAACAGCAGCTCTTACACTCCTTCCACTCTTCTTCAATTGGAGGACACTCAGGCATGGTTGCCAGCTATCAGCGACTGAAGAGAATATTCTATTGGCCTGGCATGAAAAAGGACACCGAGAAGTTCATATCTGAATGTCCAGTATGCCAACGAGCTAAGTCCCAGAACTGTCAGTACCCAGGACTGCTGAAACCTCTCGATCGCCCAGATATGGCATGGCAACACATTACAATGGACTTCATTGAGGGGCTTCCAAAATCAAATGGGAAAAAGGTCATCCTAGTGGTAGTGGACAGAATGACCAAAATGGCACATTTCATTTCCCTGGCACACCCATACACTGCTACCACGGTTGCACAAGCCTTCATGGACAACATCTTTAAACTCCATGGGCCTCCTACTAGCATTGTGACTGATCGAGATACCATCTTCACCAGCCACCTATGGCAGAAAGTGTTCAAAACCATGAATGTCAAGCTCAACCTCACCACAGCATATCATCCTCAATCTGATGGACAATCTGAAAGAGTAAATCAATGCTTAGAGAATTATCTAAGATGCATGGTCTTTCAAAAACCAAAAAAATGGGCAGCTTGGTTACCTCTGGCAGAATGGTGGTACAATACATCCTACCACACAGCTCTGAAAGTATCACCTTTCCAAGCTTTATATGGTTATGCACCCCCAATGATAAGTGAGATCTCCATACCTGGTCCAGAAGATATGGAAGCCAGGGATTTCTTATTGGAAAAACAACAACTCCTACATCAGCTCAAGGAAAATTTGTCTCAGGCTCAAGCCCGAATGAAACGTTATGCTGACAAGAAACGCAGTGAAAGAGTATTGGAGGTGGGGGACATGGTGTACCTCAAGATGCAACCATACAGAATGGCAGCTTTCGGCATTCGCCAATCCATCAAGTTGACAAGTAAATACTATGGTCCTTTCAGAATTCTGGAGAAGATTGGTGCCCTTGCCTACAAAATACAGCTGCCTGCGGGCGTGAAAATTCACCCTGTGTTCCACGTGAGCCAACTCAAGAAGCATCTGGGAACTCATGCGGTGCCAGAAGCTGGTCTTCCGTTGATCAGTGAGGATGGTAAGATCAAAACTCAGCCATTACAGGTTCTTCAGACTCGCTCCTTGCCCCGAAACAACGTCTTAGTCACACAATGGTTGGTGGAATGGGCAAACCTAACCCCAGAGGACTCGTCCTGGGAAGACGCCAATTTCATCAAATCAGTCTTTCCGGCATTCTATACTACAACCATCAGGTCATGGTTTCCAAACTCGACTACTACTTGAGGACAAGTAGATTTTCAGGAGGGAGCATTGTCACGACTGTCTTAGCTGTGACCTGAAGAATAGAAGCTGATCAACGTTATGAAGATCTGACGGTCCAGAAGGAATCAGAGAAGCGGACGGCTGCGATGACGCTATTACTATTCACCGTCCGGCACATTTACCTTTCTGTTAATTCTATATTACCGTTGTAATAACGAGACTACTGAACCGGCTATATGAGCCCCCTTCGTGGGAAGACAGCGCTATCGAATAGAATATGCTTAAACGCTATCTCTTCGTTCATCTAGTTTAGATTTATTTTCGCATCTAGATCTCGTAGAAATCCACCGATTGATCGAGCGAGGTCTCCATATCGGAGGAATTATCGTCAGATTCCATTCCGGGATCTGACAGGAGAGGGGCGCGCACAGCCTGCGGGAGTTCGGCCTCCGGGAGCTCCGCGGCGCCACGGCCGACTTCAGCCCGCTGCTCATGGTCGGCGAGGGCGGCTTCGGGTGCGTCTACAGGGGCGCCCTCCGCCTCCCCGGCGGGCACCCCCACGGCACCGCGGTCGCCGTCAAGAGGCTCAACCCCAAGGGCGTTCAGGGACACAAGGAGTGGCTGGCTGAAGTCCAGTTACTGGGTGTAGTCGACCACACGAACCTCGTCAAGCTCGTCTAGTAGCAATTTCTTGCTTGCACTGCTCGCTAGCAGCAGTATATTTGTTTACTAAATTATCAACTGTCTAATTATGTTCTTATTGCACCATGTTTTTAGTCTAATGCGCAGAATAATAAAATTCTACTTTGACAGGTACATGATCATGTTTGCAAATTTCTGGAGTACATTTTTTTTCCAGAATTCGAGTAGGAGACTAGGAGTAGCAATACTCCTTTATCTTCTTGCAGTCGTGTTCATTGATTTAATAAACTGAAATACTCCGGTTTGCAGCCTACACTGCTTGCTTGTGTGCTCCATTTGCTCATTGACTGAAGCTGAGTATTGCTTGCTTGCACTGCTACCAGCAGTAGCAATTTCTTGCTTGCATTGCTTGCTAGCAGTTGTATATTTGTTTACTACATTAGTAACTGTCTAAATTTCGTTCTTATTGCCCCATGTTTTTAGTCTAATGTGCAGAATAATAAACTTCTACTTTGATAGGCACATGATCAAGTTTGCAAATTTCTGGAGTACTCATGTTTGTCAAATTCAAGTAAGAGTAGCAATGCTCCTTTATCTTCTTTCAATGATGTTGAAATTGAAATACTCTAGTTTGCAGCCTACACTGCTTGCTTGTGTGCTCCATTTGCTCACTGACTGAAGCTGAGTATTGCTTGGTTGCACGCTACCAGCAGTAGCAATATCGTGCTTGCACTGCTGGCTAGCTGCAGTATATTTGTTTGTTTACTACATTAGTACTGTCTAAATTTCGTTTCTATTGACCCATGTTTTTCATCTAATGCGCAGAATAATAAACTTCTACTTTGACAGGTACATGATCATGTTCGCAATTTCTGGAGTACTCATGTTTGTCAAATTCGAGTAGGAGCAGCAATGCTCCTTTATCTTCCTGCAATGGTCTTCATTGATTTAATAAACTGAAATACTCCGGTCTGCAGCATACACTGCTTGCTTGTGTGCTCCATTTGCTTGTTATCTGAAGCTGAGAATTGATTGCTTGCACTGCTACCAGCAGTATCAACTTCTCTCTTGCACTGCTCGCTTCCAGCAGTATTTTTGTTTACTACATTATTAATTATCTAAATTTCGTTCTTATTGCCCCACATTTTTAGTCTAATGCGTAGAATAATAAATTTCTACTTTGACAGGTACTTGATCAAGTTCTGCAGCGCTGATAATATGGCAAGGCTAGGTTGTCCCCAGTCTACAGCAGGGCTAGGAACGCTGATGATCGAGGGGGTCTTGTTGAACATTAGTATGAATACCAATCAGCTAGTTCGCCTTTCAAAGGAAGACCTGAAGCTTTGTCAAACTGCAAAGAGAGTAGGAAATATTACTGTAAGGTAGAGTAGTACCAGTCAGCTAGTTCTCCTTCGAAAGGAAGACCTGAAGCTTGTGATTGTTTTGTGGGTGGCTTTCACCATGTGTTGTAAATTGTGCAACCCTCATTGGATAATCTGAATGAAAAGCCAAAAGCAACTTGCCTTGCCGGTTTTCAAGCCCCAAATTCATATCTGTACCTTTACAAAATTGTAGCTGATTGAATAAAAGAACACCAACAGTTTTTCGGAAAATAACAGCAATATATGGAAATAGGTACAAAAACTCAAAAACGTGATTAGCGAAATTCTCAGGTAAAAAATAAAAGTAGCGACATTCTTTTTTAATCATGTGGGACAGATGAGGGGAAGTGCTTACAACACTAGTCTACGACTCGACTCACCTGCCAATCTAAAAAAATAAAAAACTGGACCAAACATTCTCTGATCTAATATTGTGCTACATGTTATACCTGCCCCCCAAAATATCTCCCGACTTCTTTCAGCTTTCAGCCCTCGGTGATTACATAGTACAAGCGTGTCCAAGGCTTATTTGCGTTTTATTGGGGCCTAACAAGGCAGACGGACCTATGTCCTAACGGGCCAAATATTATGCGAAATCGTTAAAAAAAGGCCGACCTTCGCGAAGGGAAGACAACTCGCTCCGCATGCGACAAGTGGCGCGCTGTGGTGTCAGAAAATCTCTGGGAAGTAGTCTCCCTGCTCGCCACGTGTCGCAAGGGGAAGCAAGGTGGGGATGAGGGAGGAGAGAGAAGAGCTGGGTTGTGTCAGTTTTTCCCTTTTTTTCATAGATTCGTTTTTTAAAAAATGAAATATCTTGAGAACCGTAAGTCCAAATGACGAACCGTTTTCACTTTTGAGTTCCTCTCGTCGAGATCTTCAAAACTAGATCCCATGTTGATAGTTTTCGAGATACTTTTTTTTCGTACTTCCTATACTACTATGGTTGTACTCGTGTTGTGTATCTAACTGTACTCGTGCATGAACTGATAAGTACTTCTGTTTTGAAGGTATTTAGTGCATTTTTCCCTTTACTCGTGTGAGCGACTGTACCTGTACTCGTTCGTGTGCGCGACTGTACCTATCTTATGTGGACGACTGTACTTATACTCGCTCGTGTAGGCGACTGTGCTTACTCGTGTGCGCGACTGTACCTGTCTTATGTGGACGACTGTACCTGTACTCGTTCGTGTGCGCGACTGTACCTGTCTTATGTGGACAACTGTACCTGTACTCGCTCGTGTAGGCGACTGTACTTACTCGTGTGCGCGACTGTACCTGTCTCGTGTGTACGACTGTACCTGTACTCGGTAGTGTCTGCAGTTATACTTCTGTACATGTACTCGCCCGTGTGTGTAGTTGTACTTCTGTGTGACTGTACTCGTGTTTTGTACTTAGATGTACTCGTGTGTAATATTTAGCTGTACTCGGGTCGCTTAGTGAGTAGTACTCGTACATCAGTGTAGTTGAATTTCACGATGTAATTGTGTGCAACTTGTATGTACCATACGGGAGAAAAGGACCTGTGTATCGATTTCTATTTCAGCTAGCTTAGTATCGATGATCTGCATGCATTAGAAGTACGGAGTAGGTACGCAGCGAGGATAATGTACGCTTGCGCCTGCGCGGGGATGTACTCGTCGCGGGATGTACGCGTACTCGCTCGCTCGCGGATCCGCGCGGGTGTGCTCGTCGTATGTGCGTGGGTGTGCTAGTCGCGTAAGTACTTGCTCGCTCGCGGGTCGTGGCTTTTCTCGTGCGGGGAAGTTTGACACGTGTTGGTCTGTCGTGCGAGTGCGGAACGGTACTTCCCTTCGCAAAGGTTGGCCGAACAGAAGCCATCCTGAATCCTATCATCTTTGGACCACGATGTTACTAATAAGTGTTGCGCAGCGAGATTGGTGAATGATTTAGGCCCAACTTAACAGGCGGAGCTATGGGCTACATGGCCTACTATGCGTCCTATAAACTGGCGGAATTTTACTTCGTTAGCCCATTATACCAATCTCTCTACCCACACGAAGAATATAGCCAATTCTCTCACCACACGATGAATCGGGCCAAAACTCACGCGACCGCACGCGAGTTGTGATCTTAACAAGCAGGTACAGAATCTAAGCCAAATCTGCTTATTTTGTAGCGTAGACCACATATGTCCAATGATCTGGCCCAATCTCCGCTTCTGTTGCGCAAGTGCGCGAATATGATGGCCCCAAAGCTCGCATGCGGGTCCTAGAAATGATAGCATATTATTTTTTCAAAAATTATATATGATTTAAAAATGTGAAGTCCCGTTTGAAATAATAAACATTTTTTATTATATTTGTAATGAAAAAAAATCTTTTCCACAATTTATATATATCTTGAATAAAATAATATGTTGGTCCCACTACTGACACCCGGATCCCATAGTTATCTTTTATGGAGAGACACCTCTAGTGAACTGTGGACTCCGGTCCATTCTTTTACATTGATTAAACCACTAACTGCAAACATTGTTCTCTTTTACTTTCTGCAATTTACTACTGCTTTCCACACCATACGTTTAATCCTTTGTTTTCAGCAAGCCGGGGAGATTGACAACCTTCATGTTTCGTCGGGACAAAATAGTTTGATTGTGTTGTGTGCAGGTTCCACGTCAACGATCCGGACTCCGTCAACGAGACTTTTAACGCGCCGTTGACAACCTTACGAAGTGCTCTTTGCCTCTTGGTTCGATAACCTTGGTTTCATACTGGGGAAAAACTTACTGCTGAACTACAACATACCTTCCTCTTCGGGTCTCCCAACGAACGTGTGCTTCACGTCAGCACATACTTTGGTGCAGGAGGTGGTAGTGCAAATTCAAAGCTTCCAATCATAATAGTATTTCTTTGAATAGAATTCATACTCTTGTTTATCATTGTAACATGATTCTTCTTGGGAAAATAGATAGTATGCTCATTTCCTTTGACATTAAATGTCACTTTGCTCTCAGCTCAATTTATCACAGCTCCTGCAGTGTTTAAAAAGGGTCTTCCAAGAATAATAGATAGATTATCATCCTCAGGCATTTCTAATATAACAAAGTCTGTAGGAATTAACTCATTAGCAATAGAGATAGGAACATCCTCACATATACCTATAGGTATAGCAGCTGATTTATCAGCCATTTGTAATGAAACTTCAGTTGGAACTAATTTGTTTAGGTTAAGTTTCTTATAAGAAAAAGACATAACACTAACACCAGCTCCTAAATCACATAATGCATATTTCACATAAGTTTCTTTAATACGACAAGGAATAGTTGGGATACCAGGATCTCCACGCTTTTCAGGCATTTTCCCTTTAAATGAATAATCAGCAAGCATAGCAGTAATTGCATCAGTAGGTATCTTCCTTTTATTAGTGACAATATCTTTCATATATTTTGAATATGGAGGAATTTTAATAGCATCAACAAGAGGAATTTGCAAACATAAAGTTTTAATCAACTCAAGAAATTTCTCAAACCTAGCATCATCCAAAGATTTCATTACCTCTTGGGGATATGGTATGGGTCTTTGTACCCATGGATCCCTCTCTTTACCTTTTTGTTGATTTGGATGCTTCTTCTTTTTATTCTTCTCAATAGATGGTTGAGGGTCTTCTTTTTCAGGAGGTTCAGGTTCTTCAATATTTTCAGCTTCATGTTGTTCTTTTTCAGGTGGAGATGATTCCTCTTCTTCATTATTATCATCTTCAGTCTCAGCATCAGAAATAGAAATATCCTTATCTTGTTCTTGAGAATCATCAATATCTTCGTTTTCATTGGGAGATTTTCCTGCAGAAGATTTCTTCTTGAGAACCTCTTGCTCTTTCCTCTTGGGATGGTCTTCAGGATAGTCAGGATCCTGAGTACTTGCACCACCTCTAGTATTAACTCCACAAACCTGTTTCTTCTCAATAAGATTTGCATACAATTGATTTTGAAGAGAAACCATTTGTTCAACTTGATTATTCATCATCTCACAATGTTTAATAATTCTTCTAACCTCTCCCACACTAGCATTTAAATTTTCACGAAGAAATTTAATTTTATGAGAGTTTTCCATAATACTCATTCTAATATCATGCTCCTCAGGATCGTTATAATAAGCAAAATCATTAATGTACGATACATAAATAGGAGGTGTTACCTTTTCATTACCTTCCATAGAGCTAATAGCATTGACTTGGATTGGAAAACATGGTTGATCAATAGGAAGTTTAACCCCCATTTCAGATAATTCCTTGAGATGAGAGGTTTTAATTCCCTTATCTTTAATAGCCTTGGAAGCTTCTTTCATTGTCTCTTTGTTTAACTTAAGAATGCCTCCTTTCTTCTCTGGAAATATCTCTTTTCCATCTATCTCTTCAATATCCAATCTTCATAATTTCTAGAGATAGTCTCCAATAACTCAGTTGCTTCATCAACGGTCCTTTCCCTGAAAACATTACCTGCAATACTATCAAGATAGCCTCTAGTGTTTTCAGTTAGTCCATTGTAAAATATATCAAGTATTTCATTACTCTTGAAAACATGGGTAGGACATTTCCTAACCATCTTACTGTACCTCCCCCAAGCTTGGGGTAGATCCTCCTTCTCTTTCTGTGAAAAGTTGCTAATCTCAATAGTTAAACCATGGATCTTATCTGAAGGGAAATATTTATTATAGAATAGCTGCAAGCATTCCTCTTTACTAGTAATAGATCCAGGTTCTAAATGATTATACCAAGTTTTAGCATTTCCTCCCAAGGTAAAAGGAAACAACTTTAAGAAATAATAGCGTTGGTGGATTTCATCTTTACCAAATAGCAGAGATAAATCATGCAAAACAGCAATGTGTTCAAAAGGAAACTCATCATCTCTCCCATAAAACTTAAACTTCTAAGTTATTTCAATTATTTCAGGATCAACACTAAACTCATAATCTTTATCTTTAATTTTAATAGCTAGAGCATTCATTTTCTTAGTAGCAGGGAAATAATCATCAAGAGGACAATTTTTATAGCTATCAAGTTTATCCAATTTATCATAATTCGAATCCATAAAAGCCATAGTAAATGCATCTTCTTCCTCCGAAGAAATTTCATGTTCATCATCACAATATTCAATATCTTCCAACTCAGACTCCACATTTTCAACAATAGCAGATTCAGGTAATTCAGGCAATTCAGATGTTTCAGTTATCTCAGATGTTTCAGGTGTCACTTCTTTGTCTACGCTACCACATATTAAATTATTTTCAATACTAGTAGACATCTTAGACAATGGTGAACTAGATAAAGCTTTTTCTTTCTTCTTAGCAATAATAGCAGAAGCAGCATTAGGTGAAAAGTTTGGCCTACTTGGCAAATCAGTACCTCTACGAGTAGTTGAAGGCCTTACTTCCTTCGGAGAATTCTGTTCCTTTCCCATAGTTGGGAACAAGCAAGTGCAGCAAATAAATGATAACAAGTTGTCTTATCAATAAAGCTAGGTTCCCCGGCAACGGCGCCAGAAAATGTCTTGATGCCCACAAGTATAGGGGATCGTTGAAATCTTCGTTGGGAAGTATTAACCATATTTATAGTTCGACTCAAGGGGAACACAAGAATACCAATAAGACTTTAGCAATTGAGGCGTCTCTCTCAACCGCACCTGTATATCAATAAACTTGCAGCAGTGATAGTTATGGCAGTAGGATGATTCAAGCAAGCAAAATAAAACAGCAGTAGTAAACAAGGGTTTCCTAGTTTTCACCAGAAAAGTGAAAGTGTAACTCAGAGATTTAAAACATAGGCATGAGGTGATAGCGGGGTGTTGCATGAATAAGATTGATCATATAATAAGATACAAATAGCAATGGGACTTATCTCTAACTCCGATATATGTAGGTATGTGTTCCGTAAATAGTTGTGCGTACTAACCAAGAGAATTTGCACAACATCTATTGTCCTACCTGCCCATTTCACCGGGGCCAACTTAGAACTATAGGTAATTAAGGTCTACCCTTTCGAATAGCCCGGAACAATGCATTAACACTTCATGAACACATAGAATCCTCAAACTAAAACATCTCCCCCTTGTTTTCCCTATATGTCACTTTTAGGGTTCGCAGGTTCAACATAATAGCAGGTGATACACTTTGCAGATAAATACCAAACTCAAATATATGATGGGGCAAAATAAGTTCAGTACTGAAATCATGCCACTCGGGCCCTAGTAGCAAGCATTAAACATAGCATAAGTGCATCAACACAATACAAAAATATCCTCAAGATAAACCCCTAAGATCTCGGACAACGGGTATCATTACATGATCAATCTCATCCAATCCCCATCCACCTCATATGCCTACAGTGGACTACTCACACATGGTGATGGTGAAGGAGCTCATGGTCGATGGAGATGAAGGCGGTGAAGATGGCGATGAAGACGGCTGATGACCCACAAGTATAGGGGGTGTATCGTAGTATCTTCGATAAGTAAGAATGTCGATCCCAACGAGGAGCAGAAGGTGTTGACAAGTAGTTTCGATGAAGGATTCACTGTAAATGCTCACAAACAAGTATTCGGGGGGTTTTGATGTAACAGATGAATAAAGTACGAGTAAGTAAAGTGCGAGAGAAATAATTGCAGCGAGTGGCCCAATCCTTTTTAGCACAAAGGACAAGCCGGTTTGTTTACTTATAATGACCAAACGTTCTTGAGGACACACGGGAATTTAGTCTAGTGCTTTCGCTTCATGTAGCTAAATAATCTTCATTGTTTTGATAAGTGTTGTGTGGGTGAACCTATGCTAATGTACCGCCCTTCCTAGGACTAATACATACTTGTGATTATACCCCTTGCAAGCATCCGCAACTACAAGAAAGTAATTAAGATAAATCTAACCACAGCCTTAAACTCTGAGATCCTGCGATCCCTCCTGCATCGATATACTAACGGGGGTTTAGGTTTCTGTCACTCCGGCAACCCCGCAATTAGCAAACGAATGCAAGATGCATTCCCCTAGGCCCATAAATGGTGAAGTATCATGTAGTCGACGTTCACATGACACCACTAGAAGAATAACACCACAACTTAAATATCATAACATTGAATATTACTCAACCATAATTCACTACTAACATTTAGACTTCACCCATGTCCTCAAGAACTAAACGAACTACTCACGAGACATCATATGGAACATGATCAGAGGTGATATGATGATGAATAACAATCTGAACATAAACTTGGTTCAATGGTTTCACTCAATAGCATCAACAACAAGTAGAGATCGATACCGGGAGAGTTTCCCCTATCAAACAATCAAGATCAAACCCAAATTGCTACGGCGGTGACGGTGTCCAGCGGTGGAGACGGCGGTGATGATGATGAAGATGATGGTGATGGTGATGGAGATGATGTCCAGCTTGATGACGGTGACGATGGCGTCGATTTCCCCCTCCGGGAGGGAATTTCCCCGGCGGATTCCTGCCCGCCGGAGAGCTCTTTTCTCTCTGGTGTTCTCCGCCCCGCAGAGGCGGCTGTAACCCTTCGTGAGGATTCCTCTGTGGCTTAGGTCTTCGGGACGAAGGGTTTCGCGAAGAAAAGGAGGCGAAAGGGGTCGTGGGCCCCCCAAACCACATGGCGGCGCGGCCAGGGCATGGGCCGCGCCGCCCTAGGGTGTGGGCCCACCCTGGGTCCTCCTGGCCCCTCCTTCTGGCTTCCTTCGTCATCTTGAAAAATAGGATTTTTGGTATAATTTCCTTCCACAGATGATCTTCCGAAATATTGCATCCTGATGGTGCTTTTTCCAGCAGAATCCTGGCTCCGGTGCGCAATCTCCAAATAATCATGAAACATGCAAAATAGATGAAATAACATAAGTATTGTGTCCCAATATGAAATATATCAATGAATAACAGCAAATTATGATATAACATAGTGATGCAAAATGGACGTATCAACTCCCCCCAAGCTTAGACTTCGCTTGTCCCCAAGCGAAACTGAGCTCAGTAAACAAGACCACATGTTTATGGAGTGAAGAGTCGATCAATAAAATACGGACAAGAAGCATCATATTCATTCACACAAGATATTGTAGTAAACAACTTCTTCATATAACTCAACTTGAAACAAGTATAAGGTAATCACAAATAGAGATGCATAAGAAATCATAATTGGTGATGGCAAACTTTGTTCTTGGTCAAAGAACAGTTAACAGATTATATCTATCTATCGAGCAGCGCTCTCATATTAAAGATTTTGTGGCTCATATTGCATACTCAATCATAATGATCATGGATAACTTTCAAAGCTGTATTCATTCAAATAAAACTTGTACTAAACAAGAAAGAATAAAAGACATGATGAAGCAAATCACAATATAATGGTTCGATCACAACAACTCAAATGCTTGCTTGATATGGAGGGAAATAGGTTTACTGACTCAACATAAAGTAAAAGACAGGCCCTTCGCAGAGGGAAGCAGGGATTAAATCATGTGCTAGAGCTTTTTCAGTTTTGAAATCATATAAAGACGATAAAAGTAACATTTTGAGAGGTGTTTGTTATTGTCAACGACTGGTAGCGGGTACTCTAACCCCCTTGCCAGGCAAACTCTCAAAGAGCGGCTCCCATTTATTTTATTTTTGGGTGACACTCCTTCCAACCTTTCTTTCACAAACCATGGTTAACCGAATCCTCGGGTGCCTGCCAACAATCTCATACCATGAAGGAGTGCCTTTTTATTTTATTTTTATTATGATGACACTCCTCCCCACCTTTGCTTTCTCAAGCCATGGCTAACCGAATCCTTCGGGTGCCGTCCATCAATCACATACCATGGAGGAGTGTCTATTTAGATTAATTAATTTGGGACTGGGAATCCCTTTGCCAGCTCTTTTTGCAAAGTTATTGGATAAGTGGATGAAGCCACTAGTCCATTGTGAAAGTTGCCCAACAAGATTGAAAGATAAAACACCACATACTTCCTCATGAGCTATAGAACATTGACACAAATAAGGAGTAATAAGGTTTTGAATTGTTTAAAGATAGCACACGAAGTATTTACTTGGAATGGCAGAAAATACCATGTAGTAGGTAGGTATAGTGGACACAAATGGCATAGGTTTGGGTTAAGGTTTGGACGCACGAGAAGTATTCCCTCTCAGTACAGGTCTTTGGCTAGCAAGGTTAAATAGCAAGCATAGGAGTTGAGGGAAACAAACAAATATACATATGATAGAAACAATCATGCATCTTACTTGTAAGCACAAATAGTTTTAACTTCAGAATACTAAGCTAAGAACTGGTAAGAAAGATAATAACATCTTCTACATGTATTTCCTCTATTCTTCTTAAATTCAAAGTGTTGTTGCTATTGACCATTGCTAAGTTTGCCAAAACCAAATAGATTTACTCAATGCTTCCAAAGTGGTACCAATACTAAAATCAAGATCAATCATATAGTAGAAATTGCAAACTAAAATAAGGTGTGCAATATGTAAATGATAAGACTTCTCATTAATATTCCATAACGATAGCTCACACCAACGGATACATAGACAAACTAAAGGAGAGATACTTCCACACTGCAACCCATCTTATACGATAACTTCCCTACTCATGATATGACACTACTTGATAGTAAAAAGTAAAAGATAGTGATAATGTGATACCGCGGCACTCCCCCAAGCTTGGAACAAACCAAGGGGATGCCAATACCGATGATGAATTACTCCTTCGGTGATGATGGTGATGAACTCCCGTCATCAAACTTCCAAGGAAGGGGCTCTCCATCAAGAAACGACATCTTGGTCTCGGGAATCCTGAAACTAGCAGCACGGCTTATGTGTTTAAACCTGTTTTCATACTCGCAGTTCTGATTATGAACGTCATAAAGTTGAGCTTGAAGTTTGTTGGTGGTGTCGTGAAGTGAGAGGATGTCGCCCCAAAGCTTTGCAGTTTCCTTCTCATGTTCAGCAATGAGTTCAGACACAATCCTGTGGAAGATATCCACCTCACGCTCAGCCATCTTCTTGTATTTGAAAACCTCTTGTTCTAGCTTCTCCATCCTGTCTTCCAAGCTTCCTTCTCCTTTAGGACCCTGAACATCCTTGATCTGCAGTTCTCCTTCAACGAGCAGCAACTCCTTGGGGTGCATCCTCAGCTCCTCCATGTACAAGTTACCAACATCCTCGCAGGAGCTGTCCTTCGGAGTTTCCGACGAAGACATGATGGCTCTAGATCCGAAGCAAATCCTGGCAGAAACAGCTAGAAACAAAACACGTCGAGAAAACAATATACGGACCTCCAGGGGTCCGGGGGATTATATAGCAAAAAATTTCACGACAAACGGAAAGTACCAGGTCGAACCAGAATCGGAGAGGGGCGACGAGGCGGCCAGACCATAGGTCGGCGCGGCCAGGCTGGGGCCCGCGCCGGCCTATGGTGGCACGCCCTCGTGCGTCTCCTCCACTCCGTTTCGATCTCGTAATTTTTCATATTTTCCAAAAACAGCAAAAATATTGTTCGGAAAGTAAATTGCGAACTTCTCGTTACCAATACTGTTACCTACTCAAAGTCGAGTTCTGGCGGACTGTCAATTTGTCCTTTGATGAAGGCCTCCGGTGTTTCCACTTGAATAATATCAACATCAACATTATAAGAATCACCCGAGATATAATGCTTGAGTCTTTGTCCATTCACCACTTGCGTAGCATTGCCTTGGAGAGAGCTAATTTTAATTGCTCCTGAACGATACACCTCCTCGACAACATATGGTCCTTCCCATTTTGAGAGTAATTTCCCTGCAAAAAGTCTGAGACGAGACCGATACAATAGGACTTTGTCCCCAACATTAAATTCTTTTTTAATAATCCTTCTATCATGCCACTTCTTAACTTTCTCTTTAAAGAGCTTAGCATTTTCATAAGCTTCACTTCTCCATTCATCTAGTGAACTTAATTGCAGCAACCTTTTATTACCAGCTAGTTTAGGATCTTTATTTAGTTCTCTAACAGCCCAATAAGCTTTGTGCTCCAATTCTAAAGGTAAATGACAAGCTTTTCCATAAACCATTTTATAAGGTGACATTCCCATGGGGTTTTTATAAGCAGTTCTATAAGCCCATAGTGCATCCTTTAATTTACTAGCCCAATTCTTTCTAGATTTATTAACGGTCTTTCCCAAAATAGATTTAATTTCTCTATTTGATAATTCTACTTGACCACTAGTTTGAGGATGGTAAGCGGAAGCAATTCTATGATTAATTCCATACCTAGCAAGAGTTTTTCTAAAACCTCCATGAATAAAATGAGAACCTCCATCAGTCATAATATATCTAGGAACTCCAAATCTAGGAAAAATAATATCTAAAAGCATTCTTAAAGAAGTCTCACCATCGGCACTTTTTGTAGGTATAGCTTCTACCCATTTAGTAACATAATCAACAGCGACAAGTATATGAGTGTTACCTTCTAAAGAGGGAAAAGGTCCCATAAAGTCGAATCCCCAACAATCGAATGGTTCAATAACAAGAGTATAGTTCATAGGCATTTCATTGCGTCTGGAGATATTACCAACCCTTTGACATTCATCACAAGATAAAATAAACTTCCTTGCATCTTTGAAGAGAGTTGGCCAATAAAAACCTGATTGTAGAACCTTTTGTGCGGTTCTTTCTCCGGCGTGATGTCCTCCATAAGCACTACCATGACATTTACTCAATATCTCTTGTTGTTCATATTCGGGAACACACCTTCGCAGAATACCATCCACTCCTTCTTTATATAAGTGTGGGTCATCCCAGAAATAATGCCTCAAGTCATAAAAGAATTTCCTCCTTTGCTGAGCTGAAAAGGTTGGAGGCAAATACTTGGAAACAATAAAGTTAGCATAATCAGCATACCAAGGACTATCTCGCGAGCTCACCTTTATTACAGCCAATTGTTCATTTGGAAAACTATCATTAACAGGAACAGGATCATAAGCAATATTTTCCAATCTAGATAAATTATCAGCAACAGGATTATCAGCACCTTTTCTATCTATAATATGTAAATCAAATTCTTGCAAAAGAAGTACCCATCTAATAAGCCTTGGCTTAGCATCTTTCTTTGTCATAAGGTATCTAATTGCAGCATGATCAGTATGAATTGTAACTTTTGAATCAACAATATAGGATCTAAATTTATCACAAGCAAAGACTACAGCTAATAATTCTTTTTCAGTTGTAGCATAATTTCTTTGAGCAGCATCAAGAGTCTTGCTAGCATAATGAATAACATTTAATTTCTTATCTACTCGCTGTCCAAGAACAGCGCCTACAGCAAAATCACTAGCATCACACATAATTTCAAATGGTAAATTCCAATCAGGAGGTTCAACTATAGGAGCAGTTGTTAAGGCTCTCTTTAGAGTATCAAAAGCTTCCTTACAATCATCATCAAAAACAAAAGGTACATCTTTTTGAAGAAGATTAGTAAGAGGCTTTGAAATCTTGGAGAAGTCTTTAATAAATCTCCTTTAAAACCCAGCATGACCAAGAACACTACGAATACCTTTAACATCCCTCGGATAGGGCATCTTCTCAATTGCTTCAACTTTAGCTCTATCAACTTCAATACCTCTCTCAGAAATTTTATGTCCCAATACAATTCCTTCATTAACCATAAAATGGCATTTCTCCCAATTAAGAACAAGGTTAGTTTCTTCACATCTCTGCAAAACTTTATCGAGGTTTCGCAAGCAATTATCGAAAGAATTACCATAGACAGAGAAATCATCCATGAATACCTCTACAATACTCTCGCAAAAGCCATGAAAAATAGCAGACATGCATCTTTGAAAAGTAGCAGGAGCATTACATAAACCAAAAGGCATACGCCTATAAGCATAAGTTCCATAGGGACAAGTAAAAGTGGTTTTCTCTTGATCTTTAGCTTTAACAGCAATTTGTGAAAACCCAGAATATCCATCAAGAAAGCAAAAATGAGTATTTTTAGACAACCTTTCTAACATCAATAAATGGCAAAGGGTAATGATCTTTTTTAGTGACCTTATTAACTTTTCGAAAATCAATGCACATTCTATACCCTACAACTACTCTTTGGGGAATAAGCTCATCATTATCATTAGGCACAACAGTCATTCCTCCTTTCTTAGGAACACAATGAACAGGACTAACCCATCTACTATCAGCAATAGGATATATAATACCAGCTTCAAGAAGTCGTAATACCTCGTTTCTTACCACATCCTTCATCTTGGGAATTAGACGACGCTGAGGTTCAACAACAGGCTTCGCATCATCTTCCATATTAATGGCGTGTTGGCAAATAGAGGGAGAAATCCCCTTCAAGTCATCAAGAGTATAGCCAATAGCACCTCGATGTTTCTTCAATATTTGCAATAATCTTTCTTCTTCGAACTCTGTAAGTTTAGAACTAATAATAACAGGATATATTTTCTTATCATCAATATAAGCATATTTGAGATTATCAGGTAAAGGCTTTAAATCAAAAACAGGATCTTCCTTTGGTGGCGGTGTTGTACCCAAATCTTCCACCGGTAAATCATGCTTGAGAATAGGTTGACGAAGAAATATCTCCTCAAGCTCATCTCTTTCTTTCCTGAAAATTTCACTCTCGCTATTCTCCAAATGTTGCTGCAAAGGATTATTAGGAACAAGAACAATAGATGCACACTGCTCCATTTTAAAATCATTACTAGGCAAATCAGCTTTATAAGGAGTTTTAGTAAATTTAGAAAAGTTAAACTCATAAGGTTCACCAGCAAATTTAGTCAAAATTTTCTCTTTCTTACAATCTATAATATCTCCACAAGTATTTAGAAAAGGTCTACCAAAAATGATAGGACAATAATCGCTAGCAGCAGAACCAAGTACCAAAAAGTCAGCAGGATATTTAATCTTACCACATAGAACTTCCACATCTCGAACAATACCAATTGGAGAAATAGTTTCTCTATTAGCCAGCTGAATAACCACATCAATATCTTCAAGTTCACAAGAACCAATTTCATGCATAATCTCCGTGTAAAGCTCATAAGGAATAGCACTAACGCTTGCACCAATATCACATAAACCATAATAGCAATGATCACCAATTCTAACAGATAGCATAGGAACACTAACTTGTTTGGATTTATTAGGATGTGAAACAATATTAGAAGCATCTTCACAGAAAATAATATGACCATCCTCTATGTTTTCAGTCACAAGATCTTTAACTATTGCAACAGCGGGTTCAACTTTTATTTGTTCTTCAGGTTCTATAGGTTTCTTTTCACTTTTATGAACCGCACTATTTATAACAGAGTACTCCTTCATTTTAGCAGGGAAAGGAGTTTTTTCAATATAAGCTTCAGGAATAAAACGATCAGCAGTTTCAACTACAACACATTTATTAATAGATGAATCAATTTTATCCTTATACGGTTCATGATACTTATCAAAATTCTTCTTAGGCAATTCATAATGAGAAGCAAAAGCCTTATAAAGATTTGCAGCAACTTGAGAATCAAGACCATATGTAGCACTCATATTACGAAATGTATCAGTATCCATAAAAGCTTCAATGCATTTATAATCATAAATTATACCTGATTCTCTATCCTTGTCGTTCTCCCATCCTTCAGTATTTTCTTGGATCCGATCAAGAAGGTCCCTCTTAAACTCTTCTTTGTTGCGTGTAAATGATCCAGAACAAGAAGTATCCAGCAAGGTCTTGTCTTGAAAAGAAAGTCTTGCATAGAAATTATCAATAATAACATTACCAGGAAGCTCATGAATGGGGCATTTGAGCATTAAAGACTTCAATCTCCCCCAAGCTTGGGCAATACTTTCTCCATCATGAGGCCAGAAATTATATATGCGGTTCCGATCCTTGTGAATTTCACTTGGAGGATAGAACTTAGAATAAAACCGGGGCACAATATCATCCCATTCAAGAGAATCCCCATTATCCAGTAATTTATACCAATGCGCCGCTTTACCAGACAGCAATAAAGAGAATAATTTCTTCCTTACTTCATTCATAGCAATACCTGCACATTTGAATAACCCGCATAATTCATGCAAAAACAGTAAATGATCACCAGGATGAACAGTTCCATCCCCTTCATAGCGGTTATCCATAACACGTTCAATAATTTTCATAGGTATTTTATATGGTATCTCTTCCTCACCTGGCGCCTCATCCACTACCGTTGCAGTAGTAGTAGATTTCCCAAATAGAAATCGAAGAGAAGATCTCTCCATAATGACTTATAGCAGCAGGCAGAAATAAAATCAGCACAACAGTAAAGGTTTTCCTTACCAATTCCACTTACCAATAGCGCTTCACTCCCCGGCAACGGCGCCAGAAAATAGTCTTGATGACCCACAAGTATAGGGGGTGTATCGTAGTATCTTCGATAAGTAAGAATGTCGATCCCAACGAGGAGCAGAAGGTGTTGACAAGTAGTTTCGATGAAGGATTCACTGTAAATGCTCACAAACAAGTATTCGGGGGGTTTTGATGTAACAGATGAATAAAGTACGAGTAAGTAAAGTGCGAGAGAAATAATTGCA
Organism: Lolium perenne; assembly: GCF_019359855.2. Taxonomy (NCBI): domain Eukaryota; kingdom Viridiplantae; phylum Streptophyta; class Magnoliopsida; order Poales; family Poaceae; genus Lolium; species Lolium perenne. Next base: position 304,512,894 of record NC_067245.2, on the reverse strand, counting down.
GCGAGTGGCCCAATCCTTTTTAGCACAAAGGACAAGCCGGTTTGTTTACTTATAATGACCAAACGTTCTTGAGGACACACGGGAATTTAGTCTAGTGCTTTCGCTTCATGTAGCTAAATAATCTTCATTGTTTTGATAAGTGTTGTGTGGGTGAACCTATGCTAATGTACCGCCCTTCCTAGGACTAATACATACTTGTGATTATACCCCTTGCAAGCATCCGCAACTACAAGAAAGTAATTAAGATAAATCTAACCACAGCCTTAAACTCTGAGATCCTGCGATCCCTCCTGCATCGATATACTAACGGGGGTTTAGGTTTCTGTCACTCCGGCAACCCCGCAATTAGCAAACGAATGCAAGATGCATTCCCCTAGGCCCATAAATGGTGAAGTATCATGTAGTCGACGTTCACATGACACCACTAGAAGAATAACACCACAACTTAAATATCATAACATTGAATATTACTCAACCATAATTCACTACTAACATTTAGACTTCACCCATGTCCTCAAGAACTAAACGAACTACTCACGAGACATCATATGGAACATGATCAGAGGTGATATGATGATGAATAACAATCTGAACATAAACTTGGTTCAATGGTTTCACTCAATAGCATCAACAACAAGTAGAGATCGATACCGGGAGAGTTTCCCCTATCAAACAATCAAGATCAAACCCAAATTGCTACGGCGGTGACGGTGTCCAGCGGTGGAGACGGCGGTGATGATGATGAAGATGATGGTGATGGTGATGGAGATGATGTCCAGCTTGATGACGGTGACGATGGCGTCGATTTCCCCCTCCGGGAGGGAATTTCCCCGGCGGATTCCTGCCCGCCGGAGAGCTCTTTTCTCTCTGGTGTTCTCCGCCCCGCAGAGGCGGCTGTAACCCTTCGTGAGGATTCCTCTGTGGCTTAGGTCTTCGGGACGAAGGGTTTCGCGAAGAAAAGGAGGCGAAAGGGGTCGTGGGCCCCCCAAACCACATGGCGGCGCGGCCAGGGCATGGGCCGCGCCGCCCTAGGGTGTGGGCCCACCCTGGGTCCTCCTGGCCCCTCCTTCTGGCTTCCTTCGTCATCTTGAAAAATAGGATTTTTGGTATAATTTCCTTCCACAGATGATCTTCCGAAATATTGCATCCTGACGGTGCTTTTTCCAGCAGAATCCTGGCTCCGGTGCGCAATCTCCAAATAATCATGAAACATGCAAAATAGATGAAATAACATAAGTATTGTGTCCCAATATGAAATATATCAATGAATAACAGCAAATTATGATATAACATAGTGATGCAAAATGGACGTATCAACGGCCTCCGGATCCCTCCTCCGGGGGAGAAATCCTGGATCAATCTGTCTCCGAAAACGAAGATCGTGGTGGTGGCGGCGCTCTGTTTTGCGAAAGCTTCCCCCTCCTAGGTCAGCCACTTTTTCGTATATATGAGGGGGTACGCGAAAGCCGAAGGAGAGGCGGTGCCTGACATGGGCATGCATATTAGGTATATTGTATCTGCACCCCTGTGTTGTACTTACAGGGATTATATACAGTCAAAGGTATTGGACCCGAAGGTTGCAAGCCCATAGACCCGAAGATCCCGGAAGGCCCAAGTTGTATATTAGGCAATGCGATGTAAAATAAGGAAAGGCCCCAATGTCGGCCCGTAATGTATACTTGTAACCGAAGGAAACTCGACTTCGCCTCTTATATAAGGGCGAAGTCGAGGCAGAAGAGAGGATCGAATCATTGTGCAAAACCCTAGTTCTTTACTTTCGTCTAGTTAGGTGCCTTTGTTCGCCTGACCACCTTCGAGTTCTACCTGCCCTCTATTCCACGAAACCCAAAGTTTACAATCTGTAGGCATTGACGAGTTAATCCCTCGTCAATTGGTGCCGTCTGTGGGAACTGAGGCAGCAGGGACGTGATCTCGATGGCATCGACAACATCATCATCAACATCTTCGGCTTCGAGCAATTCGACGGGTGGAGGTTGAAAGGACACAGATGCCGCCTAGAGGGGGGGTGAATAGGCGGTTAAAAAACTTTTACGAGATGGGCTTAACAAAGGCGGAATAAAACTAGCGTTTACTTTGTTAAGCACAAAACCTATATGCTACGGTTCACCTATGTGCACCAACAACGTATGCTAAGCAAGATAATCAACTATGTGATAGCAAGATATATAACTTCAAGCACGAAAGCTATCACAGAGTAAAGTGCATAAGTAAAGAGCTCGGGTATATAAATAACCGAGGCACGCGGAGATGATGATTTATCCCGAAGTTCACACTCTTGCGAGTGCTAATCTCCGTTGGAGCGGTGTTGGGCACAAAGATCCCCAAACGCCACGAAGGCCTCACCGAATGCTCCTCGAGCCTTCCCACCAAGATGGAAGACTCGATCCACTATGGAACCTTGAGGGTGGTCACCGAACCCGCACAAAGCTTGGGGCAAACTCCACAACTGAATTGGAGGCTCCCAAGAAATCGCCACAAAGGCCTCACAAAGCTTGAGGAATCTCCACAACTTAATTGGAGGCCCCAAGAACACCACTAAGCCACAAAGCTTGAGGAATCTCCACAACTTAATTGGAGGCCTCAAGAGCACCACTAAGCCACAAAGCTTGAGGAATCTCCACAACTTAATTGGAGGCCTCAAGAACACCACTAAGCCACAAAGTCGTCTAGGGTTCCAAGAACCAAAGAGTAATAAGCTTCTCACTTTCACTTCCACGAATCTTCGTGGAAAGCTCAAACCGATGCACCAAATGCAAATGGCAAATCCTTCACTCTCAAACTCCACCAAAGCTACAAAAGCTTATGGGGGAATAAGAGAGAAAGAACAAAGAAAATTCACAAAGAACTCCAAGATCTAGAACTAGTGGGTTCCCCTCACTTAGAGAGGGATTTGATTGGTGGATATGAATATCTAGATCACCTCACTCTTTTCCCTCAAGAATATGCAAGAATCATGGGAGGAATCAAGAACTAGGGTTCCAATGGAAACACTAACCACAGGGCCCTCAAGCAAATGAGGGGGAAATGTAAATCGTCTTGGTGAGGTAGTAGATCGGTGCCTTCTCCTTCGATTCCCCAAAGATCAAGAGCTTTGGGTGGATGAGGGAGGAGATCTGGGCAATTTGGTGGCTCAGCACATTGGTGTGTTCTTGATGAGTTGAAGGTTGAAGATAAACAAAGCTGGCAACCCCAAATCGTGCTGGCCAAGGGGTATATATAGTAGCCCCAGAAAAGTAGCCGTTTCTGGCCGTTGGAGGTCACTTAAGCCGGAAAATACGGCCCTAGGGGCGGATAATCCGGCCCCCAACTTCTGTCTGTGTTTTCTGGTCCTTAGCCGTTTTCAGCTTTTCTGGGGGGCGGATAATCCGGCCCTGGGGCGGATAATCCGGCCCCCCAAAAACTGGCAGAAACAGCAATACTAAAACGATCATATATTTTGATTCCGGACTCCGATTTCGATGATCTTGGGCTCGTTGAAATCACAACGATGAGCCCTACAAAAATATGCATAGAAACATCATTGTCCAGCAAGGGAGGATAGAATCATTTGAAGAAAGGTTTTACTTATCTATAAAAGATAAACCGGTAAAACCACCAATATCGAAAACGCAATAGAGGATGCATATGAAATCCGTTTTCGATGAACTAGAGCTTGTCATGGAGACTAACACAAAGCTCTAAATCCTCTCATGGATAAGAACCAAATAAGAACCAAGAAAGATGATGCTAATGATACAAAGGTTTGAGCTCTCTCCGAACGATACGGTGAAGGTACTCACTCGAGAGCCCCTCTTGATAGTACGGCTATTTATCCTATAACCCAGTCTCACAACTAGCACCACGAGACCGGTAAAAGATAAACCCTATCAAGATCATACCTTTTCCTGGAGCATATTCCACTTGAGCTTGATGATGACGATCTTGTTCACCTCAAGATGGAACTCTTTCTTGATTGCATTTGCTTGTTCAAGACTTGCAAATTGCTCCCCCATACTCCTATGGGAGAGACTCTTCTTTGGGCATGTCTTCACATATCCATGAACTTGCTTGTTGAAGACTTGCAAATTGCTCCCCCATAATCTTATGGGAGACCCTCTTCTTTGGGAATGTCTTCATATATCAATGATCACCATGAGGATGGCAAGCTTCAAGCATATGATCTCTTCTAGATGCTCATCTTGAACTTGCACTTTATTTCTTCATTCTTCATCATGTTGATGTCTTGAAGATACACATGAGTGATCACTCCATCTTCATATTCAAGACATACTTGTCATAGGATCAATTCCCACTTGACCACTGTTTGGATCACTCCTTGAACATATTGGTCATCCTTGATCTTCTTCACTTTTGTCTTCTTCATTATGTTGATCTCTTGAAGAGACACATGATATATCACTTCATATTATTCTTCAAGACATACTTGCTATAGGCTCAATCATCTCATGACCAATCTTTGGATTATTCTTTGAATAACACATTGGTCGTCACTTGATCTTCTTATTTCAACCTTGACACCAACATATGGTTCAAGCATTGACTATGGACAAAACCTTCGAGTGAAACTCAATGCAAACATTAGTCCATAGTGATTGTTATCAATTACCAAAACCACACATGGGGCACATGTTCTTTCAATCTCCCCCATTTTGGTAATTGATGACAATCACTTTGAGAGGGTTTATATAAGGAATTTAGAGAACAAAACAAGTTGAATACATAGAGCAAACTCCCCCATAATATATGCACGTGTGACTGAACTTGAATTTCATTGCATATATTGGCAATCAAAGCCTAGTGGAATTTCCTCTATATATTCAACTATGCAAAGCAACATGATGCAAAGCATGAACGGCAAATGCTTAAGCACAAAGCAAGAAGCATAAAACCAATTCCCTTAAACCCTCGAGACTTCTCCCCCATTGGCATCCATTGCCAAAATGGGAGAAAAACTAGAAGGTCAATATAGTGATAGTTCCTCCGTTTTGTAGTGCATTTCTCATAATGTGAGTAGAATCAAATGCACATATTCTATGACGAATATTTGGAGGGAATAAAACTATATTGAGGATCAAAAGATTGCAAAAGGTAACAAGGTGAAGAAGCATCAACTAATGAAGCATGCAATCAAAAGATCCCAAGAATCAATTGACAAAATGAAGATGCCAAATGAAAGATAGATATTGTGATAGGATATAAGAGAATGCTCTAAATAATACGAGAAAACTCTTCAAGGTTTGTGCACAAATTAGAATTTGCATTTGAATACAATATGCACAAATATGGTATCCTCATTCCCTAAATACTATTTAGACCAATCAAAATACCAAGATGAATGAAATAATATGATGAGCACAAATTGGTGATGCAAATAAATTGAGGAAGCTCCCCAAGGTACATGCACAAATTAGATTTTTGCATTTGAATACAATGTGCACAACATGGAATCCTCACTCTCTCTACTTTATTTGAAACAGTAATATGTGGAAAAGAGCATATTATAACAAGATGCATAAACTTGGAATTAACAAATGGTTGAGCATATGTAATGGAAAATATAAGAATAAGCTCAACCTAATAATGTGTGAGAGAGATACATGACAAAGCATATTATAAGACTAATACAAAGATGAGCATTGAGCATCAACATAGTCTTCATTTAAGGTTAGTGCTTAGCATGACCTCCCCACACAAGATATAGAAAGGATATCAAATAGGTAGGTATCATCTCTCATGTGTATAAGTTTCTAAGTGGACATCATCACGAAGATATTTATCCTCAAAGAAACATGTACACACAAAATAGATACTAAAGGATGAATAAGATATCCACAACGAAGTCATGCAATATAACAATAAGATATTTGCTTAATAGCACGGCCAAAGGCTCATATTTATCTAATTGTATATTGAATAAACTTCAAACACAAACACTCCAAATACATCACAACTATCACTAAGGGAAAGAGAAATAGTTGGAATGAATTTGAATAAGGCAACAAGTATCTCAAAGAAAGGACTAAATTTTCAAATTTCCTCAATATTGCACATGTGAGTTCGTTGAGGAAAAGATATGCAATATAATTGCTAGATTGACATATTTGGGATCGATGGATCATTTACATGATTCTATATATTCCCAAGATATGCACTCATCTCAACTTACTCACACTTGCAATAGAGAGGTTCTATAAGAACCTTTGTTAGAAGCACAACATTTGCAAATAAAGAGATTCATGCCATGATGCAACCCACAAGGTTAGATGCAATAAAAGTATGCATGAGAAGATACTTGTTACCGAGATAGCATTGGTGTAGATGAAGTAGATATGAATTAGCCCATCATCCTGGCTTGTCTCCAATTACCATTGAGTCGTTACTTCTTCCTAATGAGTAAGACAAGCATCCAATGCATCTCCATTGTACCTAACACAAAGGTAAGTACAATATGGTCCCCAAACTAATTGGGTCCAAAGTAGTTAGAGAAACTACAATACATAGGACAAACTCCATATAAATATGTGCATATAGATATGAAATTGAATTTCATGCACATCTTAGCCAAATTAGGATTTGATGGAGTTTACCCTATATATTGGATCAAAGAAAGTAAAACATGCCATAGCATTATATTGAATAAAGATGCATGCACAATACTTTCAAGGAGCAAAGGAAGATATAATTTGGACCAAAACACCAAGTAAACCAAGAAGCACACAAAATTGTATCCCAATAAAATATTGTCCAAATTATATCTAAGAATCAAATTAACATAAAGTTGATTCCAAAGTTCAACAAGTGAACAAAGAAAAACCAATGAGCAAAACGAATTAAACAAAACACACACGCTCAAAGACTTATCTCATTTTAAGGAGTTTAAAACAAATATTAAGATATGAGATAACCAACTCCCAATGAGAGCAAGGTTCCAACAAATAAACCAAACCCTCCACACTTTTTATGATGGCACAAAGTACCAAAAAAAGATTTGTCTTCCAAAAGCAAATACTTGATATAGATCAAAATAAGAACATTAAGAGAGTGTGTTCTAATAAATATAAGAGAGCTCCCCCAAGATTAGTGCATTATTTAGGATTTTGCATTTGAATACAAAATGCACACAAATAGGGTCATCACTCTACTTATATCAACTAGAGCACTAAACATGATCAATTAAATGAAATGGATCCATGGGAGGGAAGGAAGACACATGGGAGTCAAAACATTTTATTTGCAAGAAATAAGGCAATTAAAATCAAATGCCAATGTAAAGATGATCAATAAATATCTACCTCATAAAGATTACCAATTGTCCATTGACAAGAGGTATTAGGGAATATTTCCCGGTGGTAGTTTGCATATCTCCAAGATCATCTTCACAATGAAAAAGCATGTGGTAAGATATAGAAATTAATAACCATGCTTACAAAGAGATTCTTGGTAAACTCAAATAGTTAATCAATCACGCACAGCAATGATTAGAATAACTTGAAGCAAATGGTTTTCCAACTTTAGATGTAGATGTCCACATTTTAGGAAAACCTTACCAAGAAAATATCTCACAAATAAGATCCACAAATATATTAGCATGAAGCCATTTTTAAGAAAATTGGAACTTGTTTGAGCTAATGTGCCACATAGGAGCAAGATAATCTATAATATCAAATCTATGTGACACAACCTCAATTATACACATTTCATGGTTTGTAATACACACAAAGTATATTACTCCCCATCATGTGAGAAAACATTTATTTTCACAAGAGGCAAATAAGATTCAACTTGAGATGATTAATGGACATTCTAGAATTTGAATTTCTCATGAGAGTGACATACCACATAGAGGCTAAATAATCTTCAATATCAATTCTAAGTGGTATTCCTCATGTACACATATTATTGGGATTGTGAGCTACCCAAAGGACATCACACTCCCCCACAATGGGATAGTCCATTAATCTCTCAAAAGAGCCACTAAGATATAAGCAAGATGCAATAGGCTCAAACACACACACACATATGACATGCAAACATACATGAATAGACTTGATTTATCAAGTTAAGCAAGTAGAAAGCACAACATATATAAACATATGCAAGGTACAAAACCAACACATGCAAAGGGGCGAGTAACTTTCAATGTAAATAAGTTGAGTACATGTTACCGCAAGGAGGAGCAATGGATATATGATAGAGATATGATAATCCAAATAACTTGACTTGAGAATATATAAATAATGAAGATCCCTTAGTTTTTCATGATATAGCCAAGTCTCCAATGCCCTCCAACGACACCTATTGATCAAGTTTGAGCTTGTTGGTCCCCAACTAAGTTGGGTCCAAATAAGTTAGTCACAATAGGCTTGGCAACCCAAATGGTTCTTTTCTTGAAACCACTTTGAGTACCAACATATTTGGCAAACACATTGCCACCAACATCCTTACTAAGAGAATAAGCATCATCAATTATTATAGGAGTGGATGAGGTACCAATAGTGCATGAGGAAGAGATATGGCCCTTTTCACGGCATATGTAGCAAGTTCTTCTCTTACCCTTCTTCTTACTAGATTTCTCCACAATGGGAGCCTTAGCTTGATTATTCTTGGGAAGTGGCCTTTCTTCAACTTGAGGTTGAGCAGCTTGAACTTGAGGCCTCTTCCCTTTTGCTTCTCACTAAGAGGCTTCTTTTTCAAAGGACAAGATCTAACATGATGTCCTTCAATTTTGCACTTGAAGCAAACAATCTTGGCCGAGTCTTTGACTTGTTCTTGGCCCTTCTTCTTGTTGTTGATCTTGGACTTCTTCTTGTTGTTGGAGATAAAACCAAGTCCACTTTTGTCATTGGGATATTGTTGAACACTCAACATATGGTCAAGTTTGGACCTCCCTTCATGACTCTTTACCAAGTCTTTCTTCAAATAAGTGACTTGGGCCTTGAGGTCTTTTATTTCCTTTACATGGTTAGTAACAACACAAGTACTAGAGGAAGTAGAAGCTTCATTGTTAGAGCAACAAGGCAAGGAAAGTAACTCATCACATGATTGAGCAAAAATAAGAGTGGATGAATTACTAGGACTAGCACATGGCAATAAAGCATTTTGAGTAGTAGTGCTAATGTCCACATGAGGCTCACAAGATGTTACCTTTGACATAATAGCCTCATGCGCTAATTTTAGCAAATCATGGGAAGCTAGAAGATCCTCATGGGAGCTAGAGAGCTTTCCATGACTTTCTTCCAATTTTCCATAATGGCTAGTTAGCAAATCAAGTTGAACACTTAGCTCAACATTCTCCTTCAAAATGGATGCTTCACAAGAAGTAGAGTTAGTAGCACAAGCATCATTATTAACAACATCAAGAGGAGAAGGCAACTTAGAATGCTCTTTTAAATATGAAGCTTTAAGTTGCTCATGCGACTCGGTGAGTTTGGTGAGCACACTCTCAATGTCCCTAGAGCCATTTTTGAGGTGCTCAAAATCCTCAAGGAGTTCAGCATGAACAAACACAAGCTTATCATTTTTTAGTTTCAAATCATTTGCCACCTCAAGAGCTCTATCATAGTCTTCCTTTACACTAGACAATTCTAGAGTAAAGGTTTCCTCAAGATCTTCCTTGGTGGTTTGTTCCTCTTCAAGAGCATTACTTAGAGATAAATTCTCATCGGCATACTCACGAGCATGCCCTTCCATTTTATAAATGGTTTCCTCATGCATTTCAATAAGTTTTTGGCTCTCAATAGCAAAAGATAGTATTTCAACAAAGTTAGAGCAAGCAGATTTATTTTTGCGAAGAGCATGAAAGACAATCTCACCCTTCTCGCGCATAGAGGCAATCTGATCCTCTACTTGCTCATTATTCTCATCCTCATCATCACTAGAAATATTAGGTTCCATGGTAGGAGATACCGTGGAAGCCTTAGCCATAAGGATATATGGGTACAGAGAGATGATGAAGATGAATAACATTTACTTGAGGCTCCATTCAAGATCTTGTCTTGGCCCATAGAATCTTTGGTTTCCTCTACATTGTTAGACACACAATAACTAGAGGAAATAGAAGCATTTATATCATGGTCACAAGACATAGCAAGCATATCATCATGAGATTTATTTAAGCAATTTACACATGATATGCAAGGACTATCAACACAAGCATGTAAATCATTTTTAGTTCTAGATGTGTTTAAGTCCAAAGATGAACCATTGCAATGAGATATAGATGAAGGATCAGCAATAGAAAGCTCAATATCAACATTGCAAATTCCATCACCACTCACCATATCATTACCTTATGTCTTGCCACACATTGGTGAAGTGGATGAAGATGAGAACTCATCACGGCCGGAAGTGGAAGCAATACAATCCTCCTCAATAATGTTGGACACACCATATTTATCATGAAGATTTGTCCATAATTCATGAGCGCTCCGAAAAGGCATGATTGATGAAGTAACTACATTGCTCAAAGCACAAACAAGCACATTAGAAGCTTGAGCATTGAGATATAAGTTTATCTCATCCTTAAAAGATGGATTTTGGGGATCCATTGGAGGAGAGAAACCTATATCTACAATTAGCTCTATATTTGGGTCCATGGCCTGAAAATGATTAAGCATACAAATTTTCCATATATCATAGTTTGTGCCATTGAATATAAAAGTGCCATTGTTCACTAATCCCCTAGCCGACATCTTTACTCTCAAGGCGGTGAAACCTAAAATGAGAGACGAGGCTCTGATACCAATTGAAAGGACACAGATGCCGCCTAGAGGGGGGGTGAATAGGCGGTTAAAAAACTTTTACGAGATGGGCTTAACAAAGGCGGAATAAAACTAGCGTTTACTTTGTTAAGCACAAAACCTATATGCTACGGTTCACCTATGTGCACCAACAACTTATGCTAAGCAAGATAATCAACTGTGTGATAGCAAGATATATAACTTCAAGCACGAAAGCTATCACAGAGTAAAGTGCATAAGTAAAGAGCTCGGGTATATAAATAACCGAGGCACGCGGAGATGGTGATTTATCCCGAAGTTCACACTCTTGCGAGTGCTAATCTCTGTTGGAGCGGTGTTGGGCACAAAGATCCCCAAACGCCACGAAGGCCTCACCGAATGCTCCTCGAGCCTTCCCACCAAGATGGAAGACTCGATCCACTATGGAACCTTGAGGGTGGTCACCGAACCCGCACAAAGCTTGGGGCAAACTCCACAACTGAATTGGAGGCTCCCAAGAAATCGCCACAAAGGCCTCACAAAGCTTGAGGAATCTCCACAACTTAATTGGAGGCCCCAAGAACACCACTAAGCCACAAAGCTTGAGGAATATCCACAACTTAATTGGAGGCCTCAAGAGCACCACTAAGCCACAAAGCTTGAGGAATCTCCACAACTTAATTGGAGGCCTCAAGAACACCACTAAGCCACAAAGTCGTCTAGGGTTCCAAGAACCCAAGAGTAATAAGCTTCTCACTTTCACTTCCACGAATCTTCGTGGAAAGCTCAAACCGATGCACCAAATGCAAATGGCAAATCCTTCACTCTCAAACTCCACCAAAGCTACAAAAGCTTATGGGGGAATAAGAGAGAAAGAACAAAGGAAATTCACAAAGAACTCCAAGATCTAGAACTAGTGGGTTCCCCTCACTTAGAGAGGGATTTGATTGGTGGATATGAATATCTAGATCACCTCACTCTTTTCCCTCAAGAATATGCAAAAATCATGGGAGGAATCAAGAACTAGGGTTCCAATGGAAACACTAACCACAGGGCCCTCAAGCAAATGAGGGAGAAATGTAAATCGTCTTGGTGAGGTAGTAGATCGGTGTCTTCTCCTTCGATTCCCCAAAGATCAAGAGCTTTGGGTGGATGAGGGAGGAGATCTGGGCAATTTGGTGGCTCAGCACATTGGTGTGTTCTTGATGAGTTGAAGATTGAAGATAAACAAAGCTGGCAACCCCAAATCGTGCTGGCCAAGGGGTATATATAGTAGCCCCAGAAAAGTAGCCGTTTCTGGCCGTTGGAGGTCACTTAAGCCGGAAAATCCGGCCCTAGGGGCGGATAATCCGGCCCCCAACTTCTGTCTGTGTTTTCTGGTCCTTAGCCGTTTTCAGCTTTTCTGGGGGGGCGGATAATCCGGCCCTGGGGCGGATAATCCGGCCCCCAAAAAACTGGCAGAAACAACAATACTAAAACGATAATATATTTTGATTCCGGACTCCGATTTCGATGATCTTGGGCTCGTTGAAATCACAACGACGAGCCCTACAACAATATGCATAGAAACATCATTGTCCAGCAAGGGAGGATAGAATCATTTGAAGAAAGGTTTTACTTATCTATAAAAGACAAACCGGTAAAACCACCAATATCGAAAACGCAATAGAGGATGCATATGAAATCCGTTTTCGATGAACTAGAGCTTGTCATGGAGACTAACACAAAGCTCTAAATCCTCTCATGGATAAGAACCAAATAAGAACCAAGAAAGATGATGCTAATGATGCAAAGGTTTGAGCTCTCTCCGAACGATACGGTGAAGGTACTCACTCGAGAGCCCCTCTTGATAGTACGGCTATTTATCCTATAACCCAGTCTCACAACTAGCACCACGAGACCGGTAAAAGATAAACCCTATCAAGATCATACCTTTGCCTTGAGCATATTCCACTTGAGCTTGATGATGACGATCTTGTTCACCTCAAGATGGAACTCTTTCTTGATTGCATTTGCTTGTTGAAGACTTGCAAATTGATCCCCCATACTCCTATGGGAGAGACTCTTCTTTGGGCATGTCTTCACATATCCATGAACTTGCTTGTTGAAGACTTGCAAATTGCTCCCCGATAATCTTATGGGAGACCCTCTTCTTTGGGAATGTCTTCATATATCAATGATCACCATGAGGATGGCAAGCTTCAAGCATATGATCTCTTCTAGATGCTCATCTTGAACTTGCTGAAGGAGATATGCCCTAGAGGCAATAATAAAGTGGTTATTATTTATATCTTTATGTTTATGATAAATGTTTATATATCATGCTATAATTGTATTAACCGAAACATTAGTACATGTGTGATATGTAGACAACAAAGAAGTCCCTAGTATGCCTCTTAAACTAGCTTGTTGATTAATGGATGATTAGTTTCATAATCATGAACATTGGATGTTATTAATAACAAGGTTATATCATTATATGAATGATGTAATGGACACACCCAATTAAGCGTAGCATAAGATCTCGTCATTAAGTTATTTGCTATAAGCTTTTGATACATAGTTACCTAGTCCTTATGACCATGAGATCATGTAAATTACTTATACCGGAAAGGTACTTTGATTACACCAAACGCCACTGCGTAAATGGGTGGTTATAAAGGTGGGATTAAGTATCCGGAAAGTATGAGTTGAGGCATATGGATCAACAGTGGGATTTGTCCATCCCGATGACGGATAGATATACTCTGGGCCCTCTCGGTGGAATGTCGTCTAATGTCCTGCAAGCATATGAATGAGTTCATAAGAGACCACATACCACGGTACGAGTAAAGAGTACTTGTCAGGAGACGAGGTTTAACAAGGTATAGAGTGATACCGAAGATCAAACCTCGGACAAGTAAAATATCGCGTGACAAAGGGAATTGGTATCGTATGTATATGGTTCATTCGATCACTAAAGTCATCGTTGAATATGTGGGAGCCATTATGGATCTCCAGATCCCGCTATTGGTTATTGGTCGGAGTGAGTACTCAACCATGTCCGCATAGTTCACGAACCGTAGGGTGACACACTTAAAGTTGGATGTTGAAATGGTAGAACTTGAATATGGAATGGAGTTCGAATATTTGTTCGGAGTCCCGGATGAGATCCCGGACATCACGAGGAGTTCCGGAATGGTCCGGAGAATAAGATTCGTATATAGGATGTCATTTTATGTGAATTAAAATGTCGCGGAAGGTTCTATGGAAGGTTCTAGAAAAGTCCGGAAGAAACCACCAAGGAAGGTGGAGTCCACATGGGACTCCACCTCCATGGCCGGCCAACCCTAGTAGGGGTGGAGTCCCAAGTGGACTCCCCCTTAGGGGGCCGGCCACCCCCCCATATGGGAGGTGGAACTCCCACCTCTAGTGGGAGTCCTAGCTTGGCTAGGTTTCCCCTCCATATGGAAGGTTTTTGGTTCGGGTCTTATTCGAAGACTTGGAGACCAACTCTTGGGGTTCCACCTATATAATGAGGGCCAAGGGGGAGGGGGCCGGCCACCTCAAACACCACCAAGGTGGCCGCACCCCATAGTGGCCGGCGCCCCCCTCTCCCCAAACCCTAGCCGCCCCGCTCCTCCACTTCCCGCACGCTTAGCGAAGCTCCGCCGGACTTCTCCACCACCACCGACACCACGCCGTCGTGCTGTCGGATTCAAGAGGAGCTACTACTTCCGCTGCCCGCTGGAACGGGGAGGTGGACGTCGTCTTCATCAAACACCGAACGTGTGACCGAGTACGGAGGTGCTGCCCGTTCGTGGCGCCGGAAGCGATCGTGATCAAGATCTTCTACGCGCTTTTGCAAGCGGCAAGTGAACGTCTACCGCAGCAACAAGAGCCTCATCTTGTAGGCTTTGGAATCTCTTCAAGGGTGAGACTCGATACCCCCTCGTTGCTACCGTCTTCTAGATTGCATCTTGGCTTGGATTGCGTGTTCGCGGTAGGAAATTTTTTGTTTTCTATGCAACGTTATCCTACAGTGGTATCAGCCGTGTCTATGCATAGATGGTTGCACGAGTAGAACACAATGGTTTTGTGGGCGTTGATGCTCTTGTTGTCTTTAGTTTGAGTACTTTGCATCTTTGTGGCATAGTGGGATGAAGCGGCTCGGGCTAACTTTACATGACCGCGTTCATGAGACTTGCTCCTCGTTCGACATGCAACTTGTATTGCATAAGAGGCTTTGCGGGTGTCTGTCTCTCCTACTATAGTGAAGATTCAAGTTACTCTTCTATTGACAACACTAGTATCACCGTTGTGGTTCATGTTCGTAGGTAGATTAGATCTCACTCGAAAACCCTAAACCACGTAAAATATGCAAACCAAATTAGAGACGTCTAACTTGTTTTTGCAGGGTTTGGTGATGTGATATGGCCATAATGTGATGATGAATATGTATGAGATGATCATTATTGTATTGTGGCAACCGGCAGGAGCCTTATGGTTGTCTTTATATTTCATGTTGAGTAGTATTTCAAAGTAGTTGTAATAGTTGCTACATGAGATGAACAACCATGAAGACGGCGCCATGGACCTTGACGCTACACCGATGATGATGGAGATCATGCCCGTTGATGATGGAGATCATGTCCGTGCTTTGGAGATGAAGATCGAAGGCGCAAAGACAAAAGGGCCATATCATATCACATATGAACTGCATGTGATGTTAATCCTTTATGCATCTTATTTTGCTTAGATCGCGACGGTAGCATTATAAGATGATCCCTCACATTAATATCAAGATAATAAAGTGTTCTCCCCTCGTATGCACCGTTGTACAGTTCGTCGTTTCGAAGCATCTCGTGACGATCGGATGTGATAGATTCAACGTTCACATACAACGGGTGTAAGCCATGTTGCACACGCGGAATACTTGGGTTTGCTTGACGAGCCTAGCATGTACAGACATGGCCTCGGGACAACGGAAACCGAAAGGTTGAACACGAGTCATATGGATGATATGATCAACATGTTGATGTTCACCATTGAAGCTACATCATCTCACGTGATGATCGGTTTTGGTGGAGTGGATTTGGATCGTGTACCACTTAACAACTATGAGGGATGTTGTATTAAGTGGGAGTTCATTAGTAATTAGATTAAAACATGAACTAATTATCATAAACATAGTCTGAGTAGTATTTTGAATTAATTTTGTAGTATTGGCATCCGTTATCTACCATGCGCTAGTCTTGTTATTGAGATAGAAATACTGTTAAAATCTGACAAGAAACTTTACGGATTGGTACCGTATTGTTAAAGAATCAATAATTGATTAAGTCCTATTGCAAACTTTTAGTAAACCTCACATTGTTGATTCAAAGAGCTATGGTTTCAATTAGTACCTAAAGTTATCTTGTCTCCGTCAAACTTGAAGTTCAAATTTGTTTGAAAAGTAAGGAGCTGAAAATTTAGTTTTCAGAAATAATCAAGGTATGAGATATATGTGATATCTAAGACCTTATTGCAAGATGATAGAATATAATTTGGTGAGACTACATAAACTCATAAGTTTTATGGGAATGTATGAAGGTTGAAGACGCCAGGCGTCACAATCCTCCAACTATTGGAGCACTAACGATATTCGCATATCCATGAAGTTATCATCCTTAGTATGCACCGTTGCTAAGACTCGTCGTATCGAAGCATCACGTGATGATCGGGTGTGATAGATTCTACGTGTGCATACAACGGGTGCAAGCCAGATTTGCACATGCGAATACTAAGGTTAAACTTTATGAGCCTAGCATGTACAGACATGGTCTCAGAAAGTTGTCATGAATTGATGGATAAAATTATGAGTGAAATTGTTCATCATATTACAAGGTTACTAATAGTGAAATCCGGAACACTTGTCATATGATGATCAACTTCAAAATAAGAACCTCAAGGTTATTGGTATTTGACCAATAAACCTAGAAGTTATTGATGTTGAAGTGTTTTTCTGAATAATGAGGAAAGCTAAAAGAGAAACTGCAAAAGATATTTTGGCAAAAAGAAAAGAAAAGACTAGAAAGTCTAGCTCAGGTGTATATAAATGATATACATGTTATGGTTGTATTCCTAGTTAAGTCACACAATGAAATTCTTGGGTATTAGTACCATATTGGTTGGTATGAAGTGTCATACAAAACAACGCAATACAAGAATACAATGGCCTAAGTGACTGACAAGGAATATGATAGGAATACACGTCTGGAACAAAATAGAGTGTTATTATGTTCGTCGTTGGCATTCTATCTAGCCCTTAGAATTTATAATAAAGAAATTAATAATTGTTATTTTGCTCTGGTCAAATGAAAACAATGAGTTGTTCAAATTATGACATTACTCCATGTACGATGGATAAGTTATTATAAATCTTAATGGTGAAACACACATACATAATACTGACGCTAAAATGCCATAAGGCAAATGATTTGAATTCCACTTATTTGTGGAACCGCAATTTAGGTCATATTAGAAAGGAACGCATGAAGGAACTCCATGCAAATGGATTTTTGGAGTCATTCGATTTTTGAATCGTTTGGCGCTTGCAAATCTTTTCTAAAGAAAATGACTGAAATACCGTTCATAGGCCAAGAGTTGAACGGGCAACTTAGTGGAAAAATACATGATGATGTATGTGGTTCACTGGGCATAGGTTGTGCGGGAGATTCTTCTACTTCATGAAAACTTCCAACAATGAATTGAGTATATATATGTGGATATATTCGATAAGGAAGAAGTTTGAAACATTTGAATGGATTCAAATAAATTTCAGCATGAAGTGGAAATCATCGTAATAGAAAAATCAAATATCTATGATTGGATCATGGTGGAAATATTTGAATTACAAGTTTTAGCGAACATCTAAGAGATTCATGAAATTGTTCTACAACTCACATTTCTTGGAGTATCATAATGATGATATAGTATCCGAGAGATGTATCCAAACCTTGTTGGATTAATGATGAGATAAAATATTATGATGCCATTATATTTTTGTGGATTATGCTTTAGTGACTACCGCTTTTACACTAAATAGAGCATCATCATGATCCGTTGAAATGACACCATACGAGTTATGGCATGGGTATAAACCCTAATAGTCCTTTCTTTAAATTTTGGTCTAAGAGTTTACAACCAAAATCGGATGAATGTCTTTGTTGGTTATCCCAGAGATTTAATTGGGAATTCTTCCCACAAGACAAAGACAAAAGTGTTTGTCAATGTTTCTTATTTCCGAGAAATTGTTTCTAGCGAAGTATTTGAGTGGGAGGACAATAGAACTTGATAAGGTTTATAAACCTGAGCATAATGATCAGAGTAGCGCAGCATCGGAAATTGGTTCCGGAAGCAACCGCGACGATCATGGCTCCCATGACTACAAAGTGTTTTAGCCATGGAGATCGAAGTACATATTGAACCTTGTAGGTATGGTTTACTTTGTGATCAAATAAATGATTTGTCGACAAAGGATTGATTTTGAACAATGATAAACCAACTACAAACAAAGAAGTTATGATGGGCCCTGACTCCGTTAAAATGTCTATACGCCATGAAATCCAAGATAGATGAATACTTTTTGAAAGTAAATGGATCTATAAAATTGATGGACTTGGATGGAATATCCTTGAAGAAGCTTGACTTGTCGAAAAGTTGTTTACGACAAAGTTCAAAGAGTTGACTATGATAAGATTAGATCTTCTGTAGCAATGCTTATAGTCTATGTGGATTATTCTAGTAATCACTACATATTTCTTTTATGAGATATGTTAGTAGGATGGCAAAATACATTACTTATCAGAAGTGTGTACTAAAGGTGTATACAAGATACAACCAAGAGTTTTGCTGATCCATGGAATACTAGATAGGTATACAAACTTCAATTGGATGAAGTGAGTATCGCGGAGTTGGAATCTTCACCAGATGAAATAGTCAAAGAGTTTTTGATTTCATCAGAGACGATGAAGAGGCTTGCATTTGCAAGAAATTAAGTGGGAGCGCTGAGACATATTTATAATACTTTATGTAGATGACATATAGTTGGTTATAAATGATGTAATTATATACTTGATTAAAAGGTTTCATTGAGAAATTAATTTCAATGAAAGGATATGGACTGAAACATATTTAGTGTCAAGATCTATGAAGATAGATTGAAACACATAATAAGTTTAAGTCAAAGTACATAGAATGGAAATTGAAGTAGTTCAATATAGAAATATTAAGAAGATGTTCTTGTCATGTGAAGTTTTTAACAAGACTTGAGTGTGTCTGACACTCAATGAGTAAAAACACATGAGTGATTTTAGATCACGAATAATATGTACAAAATCAGATATCTTGTGCTCTAAAATGTTATGAGCATATAACAGAATGATTCATGAGATGATCATTGGACGACAGTAAGAGTATCCTTGAGTACTTTAGAAGAACCAAGGATATATATATATATATTTTTTTGTATGGAGAAATGACAAACAAATCGCTGTAAGATGATTACACCGATATTTGTTTTGTCACATATAAAAATAAAATTTCAATCTCAAATTAGACTAAGTGTTGTTTTTAAAAAAGGTAGCACAATGAGCTAGAAGTTGTCTATGCTAGATTTAGAAGAGTTCTAAATATTGTGACGGATTCTACAAAAGAAGGCAGAATATGTCATTGTTTTGACAATGATAAAGGATGTTAAAGTCAAGAAGTTCTTTCAGAACTTGGTGTAGTTCCAATAGTGTCAGAACTTTGAAGCTATATTGTGTGTGACAATATTAGTGACATATTTCAGACCACGGAATTAAGGTTCCACCAGAAGACCAAACATATTTAATGCCGACTCATTTGGAAATGAGTGATGCGTTGAGACGCAAATGAATTACAAAATACATACGTTTCTGAGCGTGTCAGACCCGTTGACTAAAGCCTCTCCCGTGAGCAAAACATGATAAAGCACCAGAAGGCCAAGGTGTTATATCTTTACAAATGTAAACTAGATTATTGACTCTAGTGCAAGTGGGAGACTGAAGGAGATATGCCCTAGAGGCAATAATAAAGTGGTTATTATTTATATCTTTATGTTTATGATAAATGTTTATATATCATGCTATAATTGTATTAACCGAAACATTAGTACATGTGTGATATGTAGACAACAAAGAAGTCCCTAGTATGCCTCTTAAACTAGCTTGTTGATTAATGGATGATTAGTTTCATAATCATGAACATTGGATGTTATTAATAACAAGGTTATATCATTATATGAATGATGTAATGGACACACCCAATTAAGCGTAGCATAAGATCTCGTCATTAAGTTATTTGCTATAAGCTTTTGATACATAGTTACCTAGTCCTTATGACCATGAGATCATGTAAATTACTTATACCGGAAAGGTACTTTGATTACACCAAACGCCACTGCGTAAATGGGTGGTTATAAAGGTGGGATTAAGTATCCGGAAAGTATGAGTTGAGGCATATGGATCAACAGTGGGATTTGTCCATCCCGATGACGGATAGATATACTCTGGGCCCTCTCGGTGGAATGTCGTCTAATGTCTTGCAAGCATATGAATGAGTTCATAAGAGACCACATACCACGGTACGAGTAAAGAGTACTTGTCAGGAGACGAGGTTTAACAAGGTATAGAGTGATACCGAAGATCAAACCTCGGACAAGTAAAATATCGCGTGACAAAGGGAATTGGTATCGTATGTATATGGTTCATTCGATCACTAAAGTCATCGTTGAATATGTGGGAGCCATTATGGATCTCCAGATCCCGCTATTGGTTATTGGTCGGAGTGAGTACTCAACCATGTCCGCATAGTTCACGAACCGTAGGGTGACACACTTAAAGTTGGATGTTGAAATGGTAGAACTTGAATATGGAATGGAGTTCGAATATTTGTTCGGAGTCCCGGATGAGATCCCGGACATCACGAGGAGTTCCGGAATGGTCCGGAGAATAAGATTCATATATAGGATGTCATTTTATGTGAATTAAAATGTCGCGGAAGGTTCTATGGAAGGTTCTAGAAGGTTCTAGAAAAGTCCAGAAGAAACCACCAAGGAAGGTGGAGTCCACATGGGACTCCACCTCCATGGCCGGCCAACCCTAGTGGGGGTGGAGTCCCAAGTGGACTCCCCCTTAGGGGGCCGGCCACCCCCCCATATGGGAGGTGGAACTCCCACCTCTAGTGGGAGTCCTAGCTTGGCTAGGTTTCCCCTCCATATGGAAGGTTTTTGGTTCGGGTCTTATTCGAAGACTTGGAGACCAACTCTTGGGGTTCCACCTATATAATGAGGGCCAAGGGGGAGGGGGCCGGCCACCTCAAACACCACCAAGGTGGCCGCACCCCATAGTGGCCGGCGCCCCCTCTCCCCAAACCCTAGCCGCCCCGCTCCTCCACTTCCCGCACGCTTAGCGAAGCTCCGCCAGACTTCTCCACCACCACCGACACCACGCCGTCGTGCTGTCGGATTCAAGAGGAGCTACTACTTCCGCTGCCCGCTAGAACGGGGAGGTGGACGTCGTCTTCATCAAACACCGAACGTGTGACCGAGTACGGAGGTGCTGCCCGTTCGTGGCGCCGGAAGCGATCGTGATCAAGATCTTCTACGCGCTTTTGCAAGCGGCAAGTGAACGTCTACCGCAGCAACAAGAGCCTCATCTTGTAGGCTTTGGAATCTCTTCAAGGGTGAGACTCGATACCCCCTCGTTGCTACCGTCTTCTAGATTGCATCTTGGCTTGGATTGCGTGTTCGCGGTAGGAAAATTTTTGTTTTCTATGCAATGTTATCCTACACTTGCACTTTATTTATTCATTCTTCATCATGTTGATGTCTTGAAGATACACATGAGTGATCACTCTGAAAGTTCAGAGATGGTAAACCTAGAGGGGGGGGGGTGAATAGGTTTCTACAAATTTTAATTCTTTCTTTGCAATATTAGGCTTTGCGGAATATAAAGATGAGCCTAATATAAACTAGGTGAGGCAACCTAGATGATGATACAACTAACTCAAGCACGAAGGCTCTCACAAGATAAATAGCACAAGTAAAGAGTTCGGTTAGAGATAACCGAAAGCACGCGGAGACGAAGATGTATTCCCGTGTTCCCTTCCTTTGCAAGAAGGTACGTCACGTTGGAGAGGTGTGGGATCCCACGAAGGATTTCCCAAGCGCCACGAAGGCTCACCTTCTTCTCCGAGCCTATCCCACGAAGGAATAGCCCTTTCACTTGTGGTAGACTTTGAGGCAGCCTCCAAACCTTCACAACTTGTTCAGGAGCAAATCCACAGCCCGGATGCTTCCGGACCACCTTTGCCACCTAAGTTTTGCAAGAAACCCTAGCAGCTCGAGCAATACAAGGGGGAATGAAATTTGGCTCGGTGGGATCGTAGATCGGGACCTCCTCTAGCTATTCCCCGGAGGGATTTGAGTTTGAGTGGAGGAGGAGGGAGATCTAAAGCTTTTGGTGTTTCACAACAATGGAGAAAGAGCAAGTGAGCTTGAAGAACAGATATTTGTAATGCCTAACTGTCCAGAGCTGGAAGAAGGGGTATTTATAGCTTCAGCTCAAAATCCAACCGTTGGCCACTTATCCAGCTCAGCATCAGTCGAGGAACCCGGCAGACCGGACGCCCCGCCGGATGGGCCGGCATACAGTCCGGTGGACCGGGCCAGGCGCCGGCTGTTCTCTGTTGTGGTCCGGTGGAGTCCGGTGTGAGGTCCGGTATAGACCGGATCGTCCGATTCACCATCCGGCGCGCCGGGCCAAGCACCGGGCATTTCTCTGTTAAGCTTCGGCGGAGCCTGGCGAGTGGTCCGGTATGGACCGGGCAACCCGGTGAGTAACCCGGCAGGCCGGCCCAGGCACCGACATCCCGGTGCTAAATCCGGTGAGACCGGCTGAGACGCCGACCAACACACACATAAAATGAGGGGTCTCCTTTTTCCTTCTTGTTCCA
Source organism: Lolium perenne (assembly GCF_019359855.2). NCBI lineage: Eukaryota > Viridiplantae > Streptophyta > Magnoliopsida > Poales > Poaceae > Lolium > Lolium perenne. The sequence goes on along the minus strand of NC_067245.2, from coordinate 304,490,155 downwards.
TTGATATACCAGAATTACTTGATGAACTAAAAACCTGATGATATACTAGCAACTGATATTAGTCCAATACTCTAGCAACGGTGTCATTGTTACCAAAATAATGGTTAAGGGTAAAATACCCTTACAATCTCCCCCTTTTTGGTATACGATGACAAACCGAGCTAGAGTCATATATAGATATTATGATAGGTTCTAAAACCTTGAATCCATCAAAGATATTAGGACAGCTCCCACATAATGTATGCACTTGGAGAGTTTGCGTTTGAATGCAAAGTGCATCATTTTGAAACATGAGAAGCTCCCCCAATATCTTTAGGAAGCAAGCATGGTATAGACAAGTAAATACATGTATACATGATAGGAATAGCAAGCATAATCATCCTAGATAGATTAAGCATACAAATAACTTGTCCACACACATAGATAATAAACACACCAAATGGTTCATCAAATTGTTCCGGAAATGAAAATCAAATAGGAGCACAAGCCAATGAAGAAGCAGATAAAGTAGCAATTTGGCTTGTGCAAACAGCCCACCATGACCCCGTAATCCTATGACTCTACTCTCTTCTCCCCCTTTGGCATTGGAACACCAAAAAGGCAGAGGAGAGCGAGGACGCTATCATGCAACTCAAATGAAGTCCAAATCCTCAGGAGCCTCCTCGCCATCATCATCATCAGAGCCAGAGGCAGAACCAGAGCCAGAGCCAGAGCCAGAGCCGTCATCATCATCAGTAGCATCAGCAGTCCTGAACCGAGTCCTGGAAGAGGAAGCACCAGCCCTTGGAGCATACAGTAGTGGATCAAAGTTCTGGAACATGGCATCTCCCAGAGGCAGCATTTCCCAGGCAGGAGCAACAACAGGATCCAATTTAGGACCAATAGGAGGAACAGGGTGATTCCTTTCAACAAAGAAGGCATTCTGGCGTCTTCTAGTTTCCTGGTTCATGGCCAGACTTTGGTGTGCCACATCATTGGTGTTCTTGCACATGGCCCATAGATTGGAGAAGAATCGAGCAACACCACGCTGGGGACGTAGAGAGGAGCTGGAGCTAGCAGCCGGATCATGCCTTGCCTTGGTCCTAGGTTCCTGGGGTTCCATCTCAGGAACCTCCGGCAGCTCACCACGGAATGGGATCTTGAAGGGATCCATCTTCATCTGTTGGCCCACTCTATTTCCAGGAGCAGGAACAATTGTGTCAATCAGCTGCTGAACGTATTGAGTAAAGTTTGGAGTCATGCGCCTGTGAATGGAGCGCTTCAGCTCATTGTAGAGGTAATCACAGCCATCAATCTGTCGAGCGTTCTCTAGGCGACAGAAGAACATGAGGTTGAGATGATATGACCGGACATCACTTGCATCTCCAGACTTGCTGACCAGACTCTCACGGAATATCTTGGAAAGTAGCTGATAAGAGTAGTACATCCCGGAAACCATTGGAGGAGGATGCTGTGGCACAGGAGGGTAGCAGAAGGAGATAGCACCATGAGTGAATGATTTTTCAGAGTGGATCTTGAATCCACGAGCGCGACCAGCACCAAAACCCATTGCCTGGCAGAAATCAATATAGTTGCAGGAATGCTGCTCCGTCCCAGACATCCAGGTGATAGTGCGAGCTGGGTCTTCATGAAAGTAGGCGGTGCAGTGGAACTGCCGGATAAGATCTGGACAGTGCACACCAGTACCATCTCCAGGCTTCAGACATACAAGGTCATAAAGGCCCAGCTTCTTCAGAGTCTCAATCACAAATCGGAACTCAGTAGGAGCATATAAGTTCAGCTCTTCCTGGTTGATGGCCTTGGGTTGCACAAATGATCCAATCTTCGTGTATTCTGGATTGTTATAGAAATCTTCCCAAAAACAGTATTGAGTTTTAGTCCAGAACATCTTGTCACCACGGGAGTATGTTCTCTCCTCAAACTGATAGGGATTTGATTCCCTAAGTCTTCCCCAGGTTTTGATGCTCACGGCAGTGTTCTCAGTTGGCACCTTCTCAATCAACAGATCCTCTTCCTCTTCATCTGCAGCTGTATCCTTGCCTTTCTTCCTCTTTCCAGCGGGCTTGCGGCTAGCAGTGCCAGAACCACCTGGCATATCACTATCCCTTCTTGGCTGAACAGGCTTCCTATTACTGGTACGTGACCCTGGAGGCCTCACACTGCTCACAGATCTGCCCCTCTTGGAAGGACCACGGAAATCTTCACCGGAACCACCTGTGAATAAGCATATAGTAGAGGTAGCAGTGGGGTAAGTGTACATGTCATCAGGAAAAATAAATAGGCCAAAAGAATCACAAATGTGCAAGTGAAGTGATGGAATTGAAACAAAAAAGTCTGGATGAGCTGGTGCATTAGCCGGCAGAACCGGGTTGTAGATCGGACTGGCCGGTCCAACAGCCGGTCGACCGGGCAGGGCACCGGCCCAGCCCGCGCAGGGTCCGGCAGACCGGATCTCAGACCGGGGCATATAACATCTTTGCATTTGTCCAGAAATTTTGTAACAAGATCATACACATTCTCAAGTACTTGTACATTTATGAAACTAGGATATAGTGAGGTGATGTGTATGGCATGAGGTGCTAAAACCTAACCCTAACCCTAACCCTAAAAACTTAAATCCCTCAAATGTGGAGTAATAGATAAAGGGATCTAAGAGATAGGGAGGAGGAAAAGATACATTACCCAAAGACATTGCTCTTCTTGATCAAAGGAGCAAGAAGAACTCCTAGGGAGGGCTGAGATTCAAGAATCCCCCAAAAAGCTTGAAATTGATCAAAAACTTTGGTGGAGATGCTTCAAAGGGCTTGATCTATGATGGTAGTGGTTTATGGGGAGGATCTAGTGGTGGAAATGGTCTAGGAGAGGTGGAGATGGCAGAGGGAGGCCTCCATGGCGGCTGCAAATCGTGAGGGGAGGAAATGGGGAGGATACCCCTTGATGGGGTAACTGCCCACACTTAAACCAGCCCTCACGACCAAATCCGGCAGAAAAATCCGGTCGACCGGGCCACAGACCGGGCGCCCGGTGGACAGGCCGGTGCACCGGGCCAGGAGCCGGGCTGCCCGGCAGTAGAGCCGGTCAGGCCGGGCTAGGCACCAGAAAAGCCCTCTCCAAAACTGATTTTTCTTTTTGAGCCAAAACTGATTTTTCTTTTTGAGCTATTTGTAGGAAACAAATGATGACATGTACAATATAGATAGATAGATATGGAAAGAGGAGCATAGACATGAGGTAGAGAACACATGTTTTCTAGGCATACCCATTGGATAGAAATCCAAACAAGATATAAATAGCAACAATGGGCATGATTCGAAAGATATCAAGAACCATAAACATTTTGAACAAATAATTTTGCAATAAGTTCAGTTAGCCTCAAAAGATGAAATCACTTAGAAAGATAGAGGCTAATGAGTGGCGGGGGATTTCTCCCCTATGTTAAAGCACAAATGTCATGAGACCGCGAAGAGACATGCTTGGGTCCATATTTTGACATTAGGTCTATTTATGTTGCACACCTAGGTATGCATCAAACCAAGAAATGGTGAGATGACTATCCCCACATGTGCTGCACAACTAAGCTAGATAGCAAGTTAAGAGCAGGAATATAGTGCAAGAAGTTGTTCAATCTAAGTTTTTAGGATCAAGAATACCGAGTTCTCCTCTCAATGACACAAACCGGGCTTCATCCAAAGGTTTAGTGAAAATGTCCGCCAATTGATACATTGTTCCCACATGAGTGAGTTCAATGTCCCTATTGGCAACATGGTCACGCAGGAAGTGATGGCGAATGTCAATATGTTTGGTGCGACAATGTTGTACTGGGTTATTGGCGATCTTTATTGCACTTTCGTTGTCACATAGAAGAGGCACCGTACCAAGAGACATACCATAGTCTTTCAAGGTTTGCTTCATCCATAAAAACTGAGTGCAACAAGATGCCGCGGATATGTATTCGGCTTCGGCGGTGGATAGGGCAGTGGAGTTTTGTTTCTTGGATGACCAACTCACCAATGACCGACCAATAAATTGGCAAGCCCCGGAGGTAGACTTCCGGTCAACCTTATCATCAGCCCAATCGGAATCCGAAAAGCCTATGAGTTCAAAGGTTGACCCCTTTGGATACCACAGCCCGAGAGTAGGAGTAAGAACAAGGTACCTTAAAATCCGTTTGACCGCCACTAAGTGGCTCTCCTTAGGAGCAGATTGAAAACGAGCACACATCCCAACACTTAGCATGATATCCGGCCTAGAAGCACAAAGATAGAGCAAGGATCCAATCATGGATCGATATACCTTTATATCCACATCCTTCTCATCATCACATGAGCCGAGCTGCCCCTTCACGGGCATGGGTGTCTTCATTGGACTTGCATCGGTCATGTTGAACTTCTTAAGCATGTCCTTCACATATTTCTCTTGGGACTTGGGAGATGAAGGTGCCTTTTGCAAGTTGCCTCACTTGGAAGCCTAAAAAGAACTTCAACTCCCCCATCATGGACATTTCAAATTTCCTGGTCATCAACATCTCAAAGGCCTTGTTATGTTCAGGGTTAGTTCCACCAAATATAATATCATCAACATATATTTGACATAAAAACAGGCCACCCCCTTTAACCCGCTTGGTGAAAAGGGTGGAATCGACGGTTCCCATGCAAAACCCATCCTTGAGTAAGAAATCCCTAAGGTACTCATACCAAGCACGTGGAGCTTGCTTGAGTCCATAGAGTGCCTTATGGAGTAAATACACATGGTTGGGACGGCATGGATCTTCGAAACCCGGGGGTTGAGCCACATATGCAGTTTCTTTTAGGGGACCATTCAAAAATGCACTTTTCACATCCATTTGATATAGTTTGAAATCATGAAAAGATGCAAATGCAAGCAAAAGACGAATAGCTTCAAGACGGGCAACCGGCGCAAAGGTGTCCTCATAATCCATACCTTCTATTTGAGCAAACCCTTGCGCCACTAACCTTGCTTTATTTCTTATGACAATGCCATTCTCATCTTGCTTGTTCTTGAAAACCCACTTGGTCCCAATGACATTGATGCGATGATCATTAGGTCTCTCAACTAGAGACCACACTTCATTGCGGGTGAAACACTCTAATTCTTCTTGCATAGCAATCACCCAATCCGTATCAACCAAGGCTTCATGTACCTTGAGTGGCTCAAAACTAGACACAAAGGCATGGTGTTGACAATAACTAGCAAGTAATGCATGGTGTCTACGAGTTACCACTCCTTTAGAGATGCTTCCAAGGACTTGATCAACCTTCATGCCACTTGCCTTTGAAGCAGCCTTGATCTTTTGGATGGTTCCTTCATGATCAACAAATTCATCTCTTGCTAGACCTTGATCATGAGGGGCGGCTTGAGCTTGACCATGGGATGAGGATGACTCTTGATCAGTGACTTGGTCTTGCTCAGGAGGGTGAGGGTTTTCTTCTTGTTCTTCGGAATGCGGCTCATCTTGAGTTGGAGGAGAATCTTGGGCTGCACTTGATGGTTCAGCTTGAGTAGAGCTGGGCTCTACTTGGGCTGAGCTTGAAGCTTCCTCTCCATCAGCTTGATCATTAATATGGATCTCCGTGGGCCGAATGTGCCCAATACCCATAAGCTTGATGGCATTGGAAGGATCATCATTACCTGCAAAGACATGGAACAACTTGCTCCGCTTGGGAGCCATTATCTTCCAAGAACTCCACATCACAAGATACTTCAACAGCCCCATTGGACTTGTTGTAGTATCTATAGGCGTGAGAGTTCTCCGCATACCCAACAAATATACCCTCAATAGTTCTAGATTCAAATTTACCAAGCTTCTCTCTATTGTTTTTAACAAGGCATTTGCATCCAAAGACACGAATGTACAAGACATTAGGCTTGTTACCTGTGAGAAGCTCATATGGAGTTTTGTTGTGCAATGGACGAAGAAAGAGCCGGTTGGAATAATGAGCAGCAGTGGAGATGGCTTCTCCCCAAAAATTATGGGGTGATTTGAATTCACTCAACATGGTTCTTGCCATCTCAATCAGAGTTCGGTTCTTCCTTTCCACAACACCATTTTGCTGAGGGGTATATGGAGCTGAGAACTCATGCTTGATGCCCTCATCATCAACAAACTCTTGCATGGTGTAGTTCTTGAACTCGGTGCCATTGTCGGTCCTTATCGCCTTGATCTCAGCTTCATACATTCGTTGAGCTTTCTTGGCGAAGATGATAAACTTCTCATAGGTCTCATCCTTAGTCTTAAGGAGAAAGACCCAGGAATACCTTGAATAATCATCAACAATGACCAGTCCATATTTTCTCCCACCAAGAGTATCATAATGAGATGGCCCAAAGAGATCCAAGTGAAGGAGCTCCAAAGGCCTAGAGGTTGTGATGATACTCTTGATAGGATGTCTCTTCTTGAGTTGCTTCCCAGCTACACATGCACTGCATACACGATCTTTCTCAAAAGAAATGTCGGTTAGTCCAACAATGTGCTCACCCTTTAGGAGTTGTTTAAGATTTCTCATGTTGACATGACCAAGGCGGCGATGCCACAGCCAACCCTCCTCATGCTTGGCCATTAGACATGTGGGGAGAGAAGAACTCTCTTTTGAGAGGTCAACCACGTAAAGGTTGTTCTCCACATGTCCAACAAGGACAAAATTGAGATTATCACTCCTAAAGACTTTCACACAATATTTAGTAAAATAGAAATCATAACCAGCATCTGCAAGATGATAAATAGAAAGCAAATTGTAACCAAGGGATTCAACAAGCATGACCGTCTCAAGGCACAAGTCCTTAGAGATTGCCACCTTGCCATACCCTAGTACCTTTCCCTTTGAATTGTCACCAAAGGTGATGCTTGACTTTTTATTGATATCTTCTATGAACTGGTCAAGCACACCTCTTCCTCCGGTCATATGATTGGTGCATCCACTATCAAACACCCATTTTGGACCGCCGGAGGAAAATCCCTACAAAATCAAGTAGAGGATTTAGGAACCCATCGATTGATGGGCTCCCTTGCAATAGCAACAAGATCTTTTGGTACCCAAATTGAGTACCCTCTAAAAGCATAGCCATTGCGAGGACCAACATATTCAGCATAAATATCACCATAATAATCTTTAAATAAAGCATAGTGATTGTTTGGTCCCGTGCAATCACCACTTGTGGCTTTGCCCTTTGGGGCTTTGCCTTTATTAGTGACCTTCTTCTTCTTTTCTTGAGCGGGCATCTCCTTCTTGTAGTTGTTCTTCTTGTTGGGCTTGGGAACATACCCAAGTCCATACTTCTTATTGTTTGACCTTTGCTTACTCAAAAGGTCATCCAATCCCATCTTATTCTTGGAGGAAGTGAACTTGGCCAGTTCTTTTGTCAACCTAACATTCTCCTCAAGAATAGTTGCTTGTTCACAAGTAGAGTCTTTGGGATAATAGATAAGACCATATTTAGTCACCAAAGATTCAAGATATTCATTGGTCTCAATATATATCGATATATCTTCTTTCAGTTCAGCATGCTCCTCAATAAGTTTAGCATGATCACAAGTAGAGGAGATAGTCGAACTAGCAACATTTTCAACAACAATGGGATCACTCAATGATCCAAGAGCCTTCTTATATGAAACTTGGAGTAGGTCATGGTTCTCTCCAAGTTTCTTGAGCTCATCCTTTACAAGCTTGTTAGCCTTTTCAAGATGGTCAAGATCCTTGGTGAGAGAAGCATGAGCAACTTCAAGTTCCTTCTTTGAAGCATCCAGCTCTTGGGCCATTAAATGAGCCCTCTCAATAGTTTCTAGGTCCTTCACTTTATCAAGTTCAAAAGTTTCAACTTGTTGCTTAAGACCTTGAGATATGCACCTTTCATCTTTCAGCTCTTGTCCTAGGAGATTGAATCTCCGTTTCTCATCTGCCATATGAGATTTCAATTCCTCAATGGACTCATCCCTTTCATTGAGGGAGTCCATCAAGAAATCGAACTTGACAAGAGCATCACCACGAAGGGTGCATCTAACATTGAAAAGACCTTTAAGAATAGCAAGCTCATTTTGATCAACAGTTTCATCATCATCTAGAATGCTAGTTAGAGATGGTGGGGATTGCATTACCTTTGCTTCCCTTGCCATGAGACAAGAGCCAACAACCTTGGAGGGAAAGGAGTCATCGGAGTCATCATTAGTCTTTCTTGCCATGAAGGAGGACCCAATAACATTGGAAGTAGAGGACTCCGTGGAGTAATCCTTGAGGTAATCATAGGTGAAGAGTGACCCGGGTTCGGAGAAAGCCAACCCAGCCACTCCGGCCTCCTTCTCCTCATCTTCTCCCTCTTCATCGGAAGTGTACTCAGCACCGACAAATGCCCTTCCCCTCTTGAATCTCTCATTTATTGGGTTTGGCTTCAGCTTTGGCTTGACACCCTTGACAAAACTTGGCTTGTCAACCCTCTTCTCATAAGGGCATTCATTTGCAAAGTGATTATCTTCATCGCAGTTGTAGCATGTCCTCTTCTTCTCATTGGAGGGCATTGAGAACTTCTTTCTGTGTTTCTTGATAAAGAATGCAAAATCTGTGCCAAGATCACTAGTTGATGTCATCTCTTCTTCTTCTTCAATCTCATAGTCTTCTTCCCTTGCTAGGACTGCCTTGGCCTTCAAAGCGAGATTGTGGGAGGATCCATCGGCACGGTTCATCACCATGAGTCTTTCTCCTTCCTTGGCCAAGTTATCATTGGCAGCCACATAAGACACTAGATCGTCTGCGGATAAATCTGCTTGGTTGGTGAGGATTCGCAGGTTGAGAGCTAGGTTGGTATCCTTTTGTTTGACAGCAATCATTGCAATAATCTTGCACTTTATGAACTCTTCATTCATCTCAAAGCCATCATTATATTTCTCACATCCAAGACCCTTGACCTTGACACGAAGAGCTCCAAGTCTTGCATAGGCATCAGCAATAGACTCTCCATCCTTTATCATGAACATGGTTGCTTCAGTCTTGGCTGACTCATAGAGGGACTTCTGAATCAGATTGGTTCCTTCTTGAAGAACCACAATTCTGTCCCACAGTTCTTTGGCTGAATCAATATCATTGACTTGGTCAAGCAGCTTGCGGTGAATTGCACTTCTAATCTTGTCACGAGCGGAAGCATTGAGCTGACGGTTGTAGAATTCAGTGGAGGTCAACTTGGTGGGATCTTTTGGCTTCAAGTATCCATCAGCAATGATCTCCCACATCTCCACACTGCAGCTGCGAATATGGGACTCCATAGAAGATTTCCAAAAGGAAAAGTGAGTTCCATCAAAATGGGGAACATTCCCACTATGGTTAATATGAGGCATGGGTGAAGTGTTTTTAGGATAGTCATGATTAACTTGGTTGTAGGTCTCTACTGGGATAGCAGTACTAACAACTCTCCCACTACTCAAGTTTTTAAGCATGGTATTCATCTCTTCCATTCGGTTATGGAGATCATCCTCTTTTTTCTGTTTCTCAGCATCATATGCTAAGAATCTGGATTTCATCTCCCTAACCGAAAGGGTCGAGTCTTCATCCAACCCCTCGAATAGTCTATCCATCTCACTCTTAAGGCTGTGAGGCCCTTAAAAAGAGTCCTTGCTCTGATACCAATTGAAAGTTCAGAGATGGTAAACCTAGAGGGGGGGGGGTGAATAGGTTTCTACAAATTTTAATTCTTTCTTTGCAATATTAGGCTTTGCGGAATATAAAGATGAGCCTAATATAAACTAGGTGAGGCAACCTAGATGATGATACAACTAACTCAAGCACGAAGGCTCTCACCAGATAAATAGCACAAGTAAAGAGTTCGGTTAGAGATAACCGAAAGCACGCGGAGACGAAGATGTATTCCCGTGTTCCCTTCCTTTGCAAGAAGGTACGTCACGTTGGAGAGGTGTGGGATCCCACGAAGGATTTCCCAAGCGCCACGAAGGCTCACCTTCTTCTCCGAGCCTATCCCACGAAGGAATAGCCCTTTCACTTGTGGTAGACTTTGAGGCAGCCTCCAAACCTTCACAACTTGTTCAGGAGCAAATCCACAACCCGGATGCTTCCGGACCACCTTTGCCACCTAAGGTTTGCAAGAAACCCTAGCAGCTCGAGCAATACAAGAAGGAATGAAATTTGGCTCGGTGGGATCGTAGATCGGGACCTCCTCTAGCTATTCCCCGGAGGGATTTGAGTTTGAGTGGAGGAGGAGGGAGATCTAAAGCTTTTGGTGTTTCACAACAATGGAGCAAGAGCAAGTGAGCTTGAAGAACAGATATTTGTAATGCCTAACTGTCCAGAGCTGGAAGAAGGGGTATTTATAGCTTTAGCTCAAAATCCAACCGTTGGCCACTTATCCAGCTCAGCATCAGTCGAGGAACCCAGCAGACCGGACGCCCCGCCGGATGGGCCGGCATACAGTCCGGTGGACCGGGCCAGGCGCCGGCTGTTCTCTGTTGTGGTCCGGTGGAGTCCGGTGTGAGGTCCGGTATAGACCGGATCGTCCGGTTCACCATCCGGCGCGCCGGGCCAAGCACCGGGCATTTCTCTGTTAAGCTTCGGTGGAGCCTGGCGAGTGGTCCGGTATGGACCGGGCAACCCGGTGAGTAACCCGGCAGGCCGGCCCAGGCACCGGACATCCCGGTGCTGAATCCGGTGAGACCGGCTGAGACGCCGACCAACACACACAGAAAATGAGGGGTCTCCTTTTTCCTTCTTGTTCCATTGATATACCAGAATTACTTGATGAACTAAAAACCTGATGATATACTAGCAACTGATATTAGTCCAATACTCTAGCAACGGTGTCATTGTTACCAAAATAATGGTTAAGGGTAAAATACCCTTACACACTCCATCTTCATATTCAAGACATACTTGTCATAGGATCAATTCCCACTTGACCACTGTTTGGATCACTCCTTGAACATATTGGTCATCCTTGATCTTCTTCACTTTTGTCTTCTTCATTATGTTGATCTCTTGAAGAGACACATGATATATCACTTCATATTATTCTTCAAGACATACTTGCTATAGGCTCAATCATCTCATGACCAATCTTTGGATTATTCTTTGAATAACACATTGGTCATCACTTGATCTTCTTATTTCAACCTTGACACCAACATATGGTTCAAGCATTGACTATGGACAAAACCTTCGAGTGAAACTCAATGCAAACATTAGTCCATAGTGATTGTTATCAATTACCAAAACCACACATGGGGCACATGTTCTTTCAGAGGTAAACAGATCCAATCTGGTTTCGTTGATTTTCATCCTTACCCCTCTGCTCGTCTGCACCTCCGGGCCGACCAGAAACAAGAGATGGATCTGACGTTCGGGGGCCATCGCTTCCTCTTTGGAGCTGAAGGATCGCACCGCTTTTTGGCCCCGGATTTTTCGGGACCATCAGCGAAGGACTGCGAGTCGCCGAAACCATTGGCACCTCTCATCAACTCGACTGGTGAGGGGAGTCCCCCGCCAAACTACATCAAGTCCGTCGAAAGCAGGGGGCTCGTCGAAATCTTCGACAAGATCGCTTTCGGATCCAACCACAGCTCCATCGACAATATCAACCTCACACAAAGCAAGGAGTTCTTCGCCGATCCTAGCGACGGTGTCACCTGTCCTTCACAAAGTGTCTGGCTTCCGAGCCTGACACCGAATAAAAATAATGAGATTGCATCTGATCCTGAACTTGAGGATTGTGCTGACTCCGCACGTCATCAGATATGTGTGATCATTGCACAGAACGGTGAAAATAATGAGCAAGCCAAAGAATCTGAGGCCTTCGACTCACAGGGTAACCCTACGTCGATCCCGCAGATCTAACCAGAGGAACAGGAAACAAATATCCTGCTGTGGAAGGGGGTCCTCCCCGAGAAAAAATAAAAATATCCCAAGCAGCTTGGAGCAGAGCAAAGCAAGCTATGGATGGCACAGTCCCTATGACAACTCAAGCCAGTGCCGAAGAACTCATGGCGTATCAGTATGCTTTGAGCAGGGTCAGACGTGAAATAACCAAGGCAACGGCGCTGCTCGACGCGAGAAAAGCTGCAGCCGATGAATCTAGCAAGCGCCGAGCCGAACTAAGCAACCTGTCGAGCAATTCCGGAGCAAATAATAGAGGGCGGAACGGAAGAACAGTGCCCCGAATGAATAACATCCCCGAAAATAATCGAGGGGATCATTTGATACGAGACCTAGACTTGACTTTCATGTCAGTCGATTCTAGAGGACACATCACGCCAAAAACGCCGGAGGCCGCGTATATGGCAGCTCATACATACATGATGGCGACAAAACCACAAGACGATGATCCTCGAGCAGCCCTTTACAATACCGCAATGGCGGGTATTGGCATTATGGGAGCTGCAATAGCTGGTGTAGAACCCGAAAGAACTCCGCGACGTCACATTAGTCCTCGGCAAGGAGAAGGAGCAAGGCGAAGATCTGGATCGCCAAGAACAGCGCAAAACAATACGCGTACAGGAGATGCAAGAAATAACATCACACAATCACGTGTGGAGAGATCTCGCGAAGAGCGTGATACCCGAGAATATAATGACGAAGATATGTGCGGAGTCAACTGCTTTACCCGTAGGGTTCGCAGAACTCGAGTGCCTTCAAGTTTCAAGCTGCCCGATAACTTTAAAAAATTCGATGGCCTCCAGGATCCCGAGGACTGGTTGGTCGATTATCTTGAAACAGTAAAACTCCTCGGGGGCAATAGAGCAACTGCCATGCAGAGCATACAGCTCCATCTCAGCGGAGTCGCGAGGTCTTGGCTGAAGAAATTACCAGAAGACTCGATAGATAACTGGGAAGCCTTCGAGAGGGTCTTCATTCAGAACTTCAAAGCCACATGCAAGCGGCCAGCGTCAATTGAAGAACTGCACACATGTGTGCAGAAATCAGGCGAGTCCATGCGATCATACATCCAGCGCTGGAGCATCATAAAAAACTCATCAGAACACGTATCCGATGAAAGGGCGATCGACGCTTTCACCAATGGACTCCGCAGAAGAGACCTAGTCGAAGAACTGGGCCGGACGAACCCGAGGACAATCGCTTAGCTGATGGATATCGCCACCAAGTGGGCCAACGGGGAAGATGCTGTCCTAACCAAACGGCCACGATCACCCGAAGAAGATCGCCAACGACATAGCAACCCGCGTGGTCGACGTTACCGAACTTTTCATGAATACGATGGTCCCAGCAAAGTTGCGGCTGGCTTCCATAGTAGCAATAATGGTCGAGATGATTACCGTAGCGACGGGTATCGAAGCAACAATAGAGACACGCCTGGTTCTGGCAAGCCGAAAAATCGGCCTAGACCTCCGCGAGAATTTAATATGACACCAGAGGAGTTGCTGAACGGCCCATGTCAAATGCACTACTATATAGATTCAGAGGGAAGGAGGCAGTCTAATCACCTCCTCAAGGATTGCCGAACCTGGCGAGCCCTGCAGAAAGCCACAAGCGCTACTCAAGTCGAAGCAGTGAACCGAGGATTCGTAAACGGTCCTCGAAGTGAGGTGCATCTTCCACCACCACCACCACCACCACCAGCGTTTCCAAACAGCAACCAGCAGAATGTTCTGCAAATTACGGGTCCCAGCAACACAAATGGTGGATACACCCAGTCGAAGGGAGCGCTGCAGATGATCCAGAAGGCGAGGCCAACAAACAGGGCGCAGAAGTTAATAACGAGGCAAGTCAATATGGCAGTACTAGCACCTCCCCCGACAGTCGAATATCTGAATTGGTCGGATCAGCCCATAGGGTTCGACAGGGTAGACCACCCACCACAGGTGCCAAGGCCAGGCCACTCTGCGTTGGTTATTCCTGCACAGATCGCAGGGTATGATATCCCTCGGGTCTTTGTAGATGGTGGAAGCAGTATCAACCTCATTTTCGCTAACACATTGACGAAAATGCATATCTCTCTGAGCAACCTCGCCCCGACAGAAACACGTTTCCACGGGATCACGCCAGAAAAGCCAAATTATCCCTTGGGAAAGATTGCACTCGACGTTCAGTTCGGGTCGGCAGAAAACTTCAGGAAAGAAAAGATCGAGTTCGAAGTGATGGACTGGCCATCGTAGTACCACGCCATTTTGGGAAGACCTGCGTATGCAAGATTCATGGCGGTACCTCATTATGCATACCTACTATGGAGGATGCCAGGACCTAAAGGCCCGATAACAATCAGAGGCAGCTTCACGCTGTCAGATAAGTGCGACAGAGACTTCAATAAAATCTCTGAATCATTCGGGATGCAAGCTAAATTTGAGGCAGCTAAATTCACAACAAACCACGATGTACTTCTAGAAGGGGGACGATCCTTGCATGGGCAAGCTTTCGATACCTCCAAAGACTCAAAGGAAGTGCAGGTCCATTCTACGGATGATCGAAGCAATTTAGTAGGGTTTAAGTGTCGTGGTTCTCCTCAGGGATCAAGCTACCTTTGGAACGATTTCTAACATCCTAGTTCACAGATTCTTAGGGTTTGATTTAACAGGAAAGCAAGTGCAGCAAGTAAAATTAACGCAGACAAATCATCAAACAGTTTTTGGCCTCAACTGACTCACTCAATCCATTACATGAATTTGTTCACCAAAGCAAGAGGAGTAAGAGAGTAAATCCACGGTTTAAAACTCAGGTTCTCAACAGGTTCCCACGCAAACTAGCAAAGATCAGAAGAAGGAGAATTACACTACACTGACGAATTGCTCTGTAGCTGAACTTGTCGAAGCAGAGATCAGGAGGAGGCTCGGCAGCAAGGGGTGTCGATGGAGGAGTTCCCTTCGTCGCCAGATCTCGATCTGGCCACCATCTCCGTCTTCCCGCCTCTTCTCTGCAGGAGGAGGTGGAGTCGGTCTCGTCCAGGTGGTTCTATCTAGGTGTGGTGATGGCGATCGCCTGAAATGCCGCCCGCTGCTGCGATGGGTGCCATTGCTGAATATTTGCAAGCGGCCCCCCTCTTCTTTGCTTTCCTTCGCCCAGAGAGCCCGAGATGGCTGAGTTCTTGACACGTGTAGATGCCCTCCTTTGCTTTCACAGGCGGCTCCCTCATCTTTGCTTCATTTCGCACAGGGAAGTCCCCAGGCGTTGGATGGTTTTGCACTAAACCCCCGGCTTCTTCTCCAAGACTAGTTGGAGCTTCGAATTTGAATTTGCATTCAATTGTATGGTTTCAGGCTTGAGGTGAAAATGACATGTATGAAGTAGGGAAGTGATGCCTTTGCGCATCAGTCCTGCAAAAGAAAGTGTAAATGGAGTAAACTATGTATTTGGCAATATTTTGTAGAAATATGGTAATGGTATGTATGCAAAAGTGATGTAATGTGAACTTTTAATATTCAAAATTGAGGTAGAAATAGAGGATGATCAAATCCCCCACACTTAGATCTTTGCTTGTCCTCAAGTAAAGCATGTAATTCTAGCAAGGAAGAAACACAATTCAAAACATAGATAACATGATTTGGATAAGGCATTTAATAAAAAGCTTCAAATTATGTAAGTAGTTCAAATCCAGATTTTCTGTGATAGCTAAAGGAGTACACATGAACTTGGTAGAGGACTAACTATGTGAATCAAAACGTGCCAGAACTATTTTTACCAACTGTCCAAAACTGAGCAATGATCAATAAAAAAATTTGTTAGTGAAAAGGTTAGCAAAACTGTACACAGAAATCCCCATTTTGGTTACAAAACTATCAGGTTTTTGCCCTTTTCAAGAATTGCAGCACTTATCAATAATTCCAGGAATCTCCAATATTTACAGAACAATGCACTTCGGCAGGACAAGATTATCAGGAACTGGTTAGTCTCCATCTCCTAGTCCAAGTGTGCAGTCCTCAACCATCACACTCAGCTAGGCGCAGGAGTGTTAGTAAAATCAGCTTCCACCTCTCAGTCCAAGTGTGCAATCCTCAACCATCACACTCAGCTGAGCACAGGAATAAAGTTAAACAATAAAAGGGTTTTAGGTTAGTCTCCATTTCCACAATCAGACATCCAATCCAGGGATCACATGGGCCCAATTTGGTTTGGAGTTAGTTTGTTTATATCAGGAAAAACAGAACATGGTTCAAACTGGCTGGTGGCATAGATTTCACAAACTAACAATCACAGACCGTAGCTGCTACTTAATGCCATCATTCCAGCAAGCTCAGTGTAGGACAGAGGGTAAATCAGGCTAGGTACAGGGATTGGTTCACACAAAAATCAACACTGAGTTCAGGTGTATTCATTTAACAGGGCACAGAGAAAAAGGGCTGAATTAAAATACATATTCTGAACCAAATATTAATTGCAATATCCAAATCAATTATCAGTATTTTGCAGAGCATTTCAAAATTATTAGAACCAACAGTAGCTTCCCAGGAACAGTGTTGATTTTTGTGTATTTTAATTTGAAATACACAAAATTATTTTAACAAACTAACAAGCTAACAATCACAGACCGTAGCTGATAATTGATTTTTGTGGCAAGCTTTTCCATAGACAAGTCTAAAAGGGGACATGCCTATGGGTGTTTTGAATGCAGTTCTGTAGGCCCATAATGCATCAGGTAACTTGCTTGCCCAATCACTTCTGGTTTTTGCGACCACCTTGTCAAGGATTGACTTGATTTCACGGTTAGACAGTTCTACCTGTCCATTAGCTTGTGGATGATAAGGTGTGGTCACTCTGTGATTGTGCACACCATACTTCTTAAACAGGTTCTGTAATTGTTCATTGTTAAAGTGTGAGCCACCATCACTAATGACCACTCTAGGGATACCAAACCTTGGGAAAATGGTATGTCTGAACCTTAGAATCTGCATGAACAGTGGGTATTGCCTCCACCCATTTGGAGACATAATCTACAGCAACAAGAATGTGCTTATACCCTTTTGAGGAAGGAAGAGGTCCAATGAAGTCAATGCCCCAAACATCAAACAATTCCACCTCTAGGATGCCTTGTTGAGGCATCTCATGCCTCCTTGTCATCTTTCCAGTTTTCTGACAGGGATCAGAGGATTTAACATAGTGGAAAACATCTTTGAACATAGTTGGCCAGAACAGCCCCGCTTGCAATATCTTTGCTTGAGTTTTTGAGGAGGCTGCATGTCCACCCACTGGTCCAGTGGGGCAATGATAGATCACATTATTTATTTCCTCATCAGGAACGCATCTTCTAACAATACCATCTTGGCAGTGCTTGAAAAGCAAAGGTTCATCCCAGTAATAATTCTTGGTATCATGCAGAAATTTCTTTTTCTGTGAAAAATTCAGATCAGCAGGTATAATCTTGCATACCAGGTAATTCACTATATCTGCATACCAAGGTGAGCAACCTTGAACTGCACAGCTCTGCCACAAATTTTCTCCTGGTAAAGTTTCCATGATGGGGACATCACTTGATTCCTCCACTTGTATTCTTGAAAGGTGATCTGCTACAACATTTTCTGCGCCCTTTTTGTCCTTGATTTCGATGTCAAACTCTTGCAACAACAAAATCCATCTGATCAGCCTTGGCTTTGCTTCTTTCTTTGTCAATAAATATCTTATAGCTGCATGATCAGTGTAGACTATGCATTGATTTCCCACAAGATATGATCTGAACTTGTCAAAAGCATACAGAATTGCTAACAACTCTTTCTCTATGGTAGTGTAGTTGGATTGTGCATCATCTAAGGTTCTGCTTGCATAGCTGACAACTGACAATACTTTATCCTTCCTCTGACCCAGCACAGCTCCCACTGCAAAGTCACTAGCGTCACACATCAACTCAAATGGCAATTCCCAGTTAGGAGGCTGAACAACAGGTGCAGTGACCAAGGCTTCCTTCAACTGAATAAAGGCATTCAAACAGTCTTGATCAAATATGAATGGTACATCTTGGTTAAATGGCGAGTAAGTGGTCTTGCCACTTTTGAAAAATCTTTGATGAACCTTCTGTAAAAACCGGCATGGCCAAGGAAGCTCCTCACTCCCTTCACATTAGAAGGTGGTGGCAACTTGGCAATTGCTTGAACTTTTGCTTGATCAACTTCAATTCCTTGCAAAGAAACTTTGTGTCCGAGAACAATTCCTTCCTCAACCATAAAGTGGCATTTCTCCCAATTGAGCACTAGATTATGCTTATTGCACAGCTGGAGAATAGTTTCAAGATTTTTTAAACAGTCTTCAAAGCTTTCCCCATGGACTGTGAAATCATCCATGAAAACCTCCATTATCTTCTCAATATGCTTGGAAAATATTGACATAACACACCTCTGAAAGGTACCAGGGGCATTGCACAAGCCAAAAGGCAACCTCCTATATGCAAAGGTTCCATAAGGACATGTGAAAGTTGTTTTATCTTGGTCATTTGGATGGATTGGTATCTGCAGAAATCCAGAGTAACCATCCATATAACAGTAATACCTATGCCCTGCCAACCTTTCTAACATCTGGTCAATGAATGGTAATGGGAAATGATCTTTTCTGGTTGCACTGTTCAGTTTCCGAAAATCAGTACACATTCTCCACCCATTTGCTAATCTAGTCGAAATTTGTTCTCCTCTTTAAGTCTCAACCACAGTCAATCCACTTTTCTTGGGCACCACATGTATTGGGCTCACCCATTCACTATCTGAGATTGGGTAAATGATTTCTGCCTTGAGCAATTTAAGGATCTCTTTCTTGACAACTTCCTGGAGTGTGGGATTCAGTCTCCTTTGATGCTCTCTGGTTGGCTTTGCTCCCTCTTCAAGGAATATTCTGTGATTGCATAACTCTGGACTAATACCTTTCATATCAGCAATGGAATATCCAATTACTTCTCTGTACTTCCTCAGTAACTGCACTACTGCTTCAGTTTCCAGTTTAGAAAGCTTGGAACTGACAATGACAGGGAATTGCTTATCTATCCCGAGGTATTCATATTTTAGATGAGAAGGCAATGGTTTGAGTTCAACTTCTGGTCCACTTGCCGTGGTCAGTTTATCAAGATACTTCCTATCATCTGCTATCTGATATACTGCAAAGTGACACTCATCAGAGAATTCTTCTTTGGATTCCATTACTTTATGGTCTTCTATTTCTGCTGGATGTACCTCATTGACACAAGAAGTGATAGAATCAATGCGCATACATTCCTGGGTGGAATGAGGAAGATGAGTTGCATGTTTCATGTCAAAAATCACTTCCTGCTCACCAAGTTACAATGTTAACTTTGCACCTTGTACATCAATCAAAGCACCAGCAGTAGCCAAGAATGGTCTTCCCAAGATAACAGCCTCACTTTTGTCATTCATATCCAGAATTATGAAATCCACATGATAGGCAAAATTTTCCACCAACACAGGCACATCCATGAGGATTCCTTCTGGTTTCCTTAAGGATCGGTCAGCTAATTGCAGAGTAATTGCTGTGCTTTGTAATTCTCCCATCTGCAATTCTTTGCTCACCAATGAAGGTAAAACACTGACACTAGACCCTAAATCACACAGAGCAACAAATGATTTGCTTCCTATCTTGCAAGGCACACAGAAACTTCCAGGATCATCCAATTTAGTAGGCAAAGAATTCTGAATAATGGCACTACACTCTTTTGATAATGCAATAATTTCTGGCTCTTCAATATTCCTCTTCTTAGATAACATCTCCTTGAAGAACTTTGCATACATAGGAATATGCATCACTGCCTCAAGAATGGGTATTGTGACCTACACCTCCTTCATGACTTCAAGAAATTTAGCATACTGCTTATCATCTTTGTTTCTCTCTAGCCTTTCTGGAAATGGAATCCTTAAAGGCTGGGAGACTTGCACTTTATCTGGTTGTACATCATTTACTGTTGTTTCTCCTTCATTCTTTTCAACATCACTTTCTTCTCTTTGTTCATTTGGAGCTTGCTTTTTAAGGTTCCTCACATGAGGTGGCACATATGCTGATGGAGTTGGAAGGATGGGAGAGGTGCTTGTGCTGACTCTAGTTGTATGCTTGCACAAGTTGTTATAGCACCACATTGAGCCTTTGGGTTATGTTCAGGCTGAGCTGGTAGTTTAGCATCGTCTCTATTCTGACAAACTCTGCTAAGCACTGCCTCAAATTTATTGTCCATGTTTCTCATTGAATCCTTAAGACTTGTAACTTCTGAATTCATTTTAGCCAGCAACTCAGTTAGCATTGCTGTTGTATCTTCTAAGCGAGAAGTTGCTGAACTGGGTGCTTCAGGTTGCTTCTGAGCATGTGACAGAGAAGGATGAGCATATGCAGACTGAGGATGGAAACTCGCCTTTGAGCCAGTGCTAGACTGCCCTCCTGGATGAATGTAAGACCCAGGTGGCTGCTTATAAGACAGATTGGGGTGATGCTTCCAAGATGGGTTATAGGACTGAGAAAATGGTCCTTGTCCTTGAGCATAACTCACTTCTGAAACAGAGGGTCCAACTGCTGAATAATAAGTACACTCACCATTTGTATGCCCTTGTACACCACAAACATCACACATAGCTTGAGCAAATTGAACAGAGGCCACTGAAGTTGCAGACCTTTCAGAAAGTATACTTGCCATCTGTTTGTTCAGGATCTCTACTTGAGCTGCCACTAAATCTGCTGAAGAAATGGCATGAATACCAGGTGCATGAGGAACCACTGCCCTGTCACTTGACCACTGAAAATGATGGGACGCCATACTCTCAATAAGTGCAAAAGCTTCTTCCAAGGTCTTGTTCATAATCCCTCCTCCAGCAGCTGAATCAACATAAGCTCTGGTCTGATGGGTCAATCCTTTATAGAATGTTTGGAGCACTAACCACCTTTCCAAGCCATGGTGAGGACACATCCTTATCAGAGTATTATATCTCTGCCATGCATCATAGAGACTCTCACCTTCAAACTGAGCAAATCTGGTGATCTTGTCTCTGTATTCTGCTGCTTTAGTAAGTGGAAAGTACCTTTCCAGAAACGCCTGCAGAAGATGATCCCAAGTATCTGTCAGGGTGGGTGGTAAGGAATGTAACCAAATCCTTGCACCATCTCTCAGAGAGAATGGAAAGAGAGATAACTTGATGACATCAGGTGATACTCCATTCTGCTTTGAGGTGTTGCAATACTCCAAGAATGTAATGATGTGTTCATGAGGATCTTCAATTGCTGAACCACCAAACTGACGGTGTTGTACCATATTTATCAGAGCAGGCTTGAGTTCAAAATTATTAGCCTGAATCACTGGTGCCACAATTCCTGATGAGATGACTTGCCCCTTTGGAATCCACAGATCCCTCAACAAAACTCTCTGATCTCCCATCTTCTCAATAGGATCAACTGCATACGCTTGAGTTCTCTTCTTCTTCTAAACAGTGTCCTCTCAATCTCAGGATCAAACTGAAACAACTCACTAGCCTCAGTTTCCTTCTCGTTCATCAACAATTCCTACACAACAAAGCTTAGACATCCACGATGGCAAGATCTCGTTATGGGTTAGAGGAAAACAAACAGATCCAAAGTAAAATAACAACTCAACGAAAAATTAAAAAGGTTAAGACTAGATCTGCTATACTTTCACCCCAAAACAGAAGTTGATCCCCGGCAACGGCGCCAAAATTGATCGAAGCAATTTAGTAGGGTTTAAGTGTCGTGGTTCTCCTCAGGGATCAAGCTACCTTTGGAACGATTTCTAACATCCTAGTTCACAGATTCTTAGGGTTTGATTTAACAGGAAAGCAAGTGCAGCAAGTAAAATTAACGCAGACAAATCATCAAACAGGTTTTGGCCTCAACTGACTCACTCAATCCATTACATGAATTTGTTCACCAAAGCAAGAGGAGTAAGAGAGTAAATCCACGGTTTAAAACTCAGGTTCTCAACAGGTTCCCACGCAAACTAGCAAAGATCAGAAGAAGGAGAATTACACTACACTGACGAATTGCTCTGTAGCTGAACTTGTCGAAGCAGAGATCAGGAGGAGGCTCGGCAGCAAGGGGTGTCGATGGAGGAGTTCCCTTCGTCGCCAGATCTCGATCTGGCCGCCATCTCCGTCTTCCCGCCTCTTCTCTGCAGGAGGAGGTGGAGTCGGTATCGTCCAGGTGGTTCTGTCTAGGTGTGGTGATGGCGATCGCCTGAAATGCTGCCCGCTGCTGCGATGGGTGCCATTGCTGAATATTTGCAAGCGGCCCCCCTCTTCTTTGCTTTCCTTCACCCAGAGAGCCCGAGATGGCTGAGTTCTTGACACGTGTAGATGCCCTCCTTTGCTTTCACAGGCGGCTCCCTCATCTTTGCTTCATTTCGCACAAGGAAGTCCCCAGGCGTTGGATGGTTTTGCACTAAACCCCCGGCTTCTTCTCCAAGACTAGTTGGAGGTTCGAATTTGAATTTGCATTCAATTGTATGGTTTCAGGCTTGAGGTGAAAATGACATGTATGAAGTAGGGAAGTGATGCCTTTGCGCATCAGTCCTGCAAAAGAAAGTGTAAATGGAGTAAACTATGTATTTGGCAATATTTTGTAGAAATATGGTAATGGTATGTATGCAAAAGTGATGTAATGTGAACTTTTAATATTCAAAATTGAGGTACAAATAGAGGATGATCAACGGACCCGAAGAAAACGACCTTTATCGCAGCTAACCTGGGCAGCGCATAGGAAAGCGCGCTCGTCGAGTTCCTCCGTGAGAGCTGGGAAATCTTCGCATGGTATCCAGCTGATATGCCAGGAGTACCCAGGGAACTTGCCGAGCATGCACTTAATCTAGACCCCAGAGCTAGACCAATTCGACAACCTCTACGGCGTTTCTCCGAGCCAAACCGCAAGGCTATGCTCTCAGAGATTCATCGTTTACAAGAAGCTGGTTTCATCAAAGAAGTAAAAGAAGCGACATGGGTGGCCAATCCAGTCTTGGTCCCGAAGAAACATACGGAAATCCTTCGCATGTGCGTCGATTTCACGTGCCTTAATAAACATTGCCCAAAGGATCACTTTCCCTTGCCTCGAATCGACCAAATTATCGACTCAACGGCAGGTTGCGAACGTCTTTCCTTCTTGGACGCGTATTCTGGTTATAATCAAATCAGGCTCAAAGTTGAAGACGAAGTAAATACAGCGTTCATCACGCCATATGGAGTTTTCTGCTACCAGACGATGCCGTTTGGTCTGAAAAACGCGGGTGCTACGTACCAGCGCATGATGCAGAAGTGTCTAGCAACACAGATAGGCAAAAACGTACAAGTGTACATTGATGATGTGGTTATCACCACAAAGAGCGAATCGTCCCTACTCGACGATCTGCGAGAAATGTTCGACAACCTCAACAGGTTCCGTATCAAACTTAACCCGACAAAATGCTCTTTTGGTGTTCCTGCAGGAGAACTTCTGGGATACCTGGTATCAGCAAGAGGCATAGAAGCAAACCCCGAGAAAATCGAGGCTATCCTGACAATGAAAAAGCCAACAAAGCTAAAAGAAGTCCAGCAACTAGCAGGTCGGGTAGCAGCCCTGAGTCGATTCGTCGCCAGGTTAGGAGAAAGAGCTCTACCATTCTATGCTCTAATGAAAAAAGGGGAAAACTTCGAGTAAAATGAAGAGGCTGACAAGGCTTTCGAGCATATGAAGCGCGTAATATCGACGCCCCCAATCCTGGTGGCGCCTCGAGAAAGAGAACCTTTACTGCTATACATCGCAGCAACACCACAGGTGGTCAGCACTGTGCTGGTCGTAGAACGAGACGAAGAAGGAAAAATTCACGGTGTGCAACGACCCGTGTATTTCCTAAGTGAAGTACTCTCTCCATCCAAGCAGCGCTACCCGCATTATCAGAAGCTAGCATATGGAGTCTTCATGACAGCTAGAAAACCGCGACACTACTTTTCGGCTCACCCGATCGTAGTAGTCAATGAGGCTCCCCTCTCGAATATATTGAATAATCCTGAAGCTACAGGACGTGTCTCCCTTTGGGGCATAGAGCTTTCCCCTCGGGACATCACATATGAAAAAAGAAAAGCGATCAAGTCGCAGATTTTGCCAGAATTCATAGCAGAATGGATGGAGATGCAAACCACAGGACCCCCAGACTTGTCGAGTACATGGATGGTGTATTTTGTTGGGTCCAAGAGAACAGAAGGAGCAGGAGCCGGAGTAATACTCACATCTCCGCAAGGCGATAGAATGAAATATGTCTTGAGAATGACCTTCCTCAACGCCTCCAATAACGAAGCTGAGTATGAAGCCCTTTTGCATGGCATGAGGATGGCCAAAGCTTGCGGGGCAACTCGCCTCAGAATATTTGGCGACTCGCAGCTCGTCGCACAGCAAGTAATGAATAAGTGTGACACTGTAAATGACAACATGATCGCATACCGCGATGCGTATAATGATCTCGAAGGAACCTTCGATGGGTGCGAAGTAAACCATGTGAGCAGATGAAGCAACGAAGAAGCCGACGCTCTTGCTAATATCGGGTCCAAATGTTTGCCAGTACCACCAGGTGTTTTCTGGGAGGAAATCAGTGAGCGGTCAATAAAACCTAAAAAGAAAAAATCATCACAGAAGCAGAAGGGTGAGAAGCCGCAGGAAGATTCGGGGGCTGCATCGGCCACCGAGGCGATAGATTTAGAAGAGGAGGAGGAACACGAAGTAATGATGATTGAAGCACCATGGATGCAATCATACTTAGCATATCTGGTAAATAAGGAAATCCCAGCAGATCCAGTCGAAGCCCGTCGAGTCATACGACGGTCAAAAGCTTTCACAGTAATCAAGGGTGAACTATACAAACGCAGCATATCGGGTGTCCTCCAACGCTGCGTCACACCCGAAGAAGGGAGAACCATACTTAAGGACATCCATGAGGGCATATGTGGACACCACGCAAGCAGTCGAGCAATCGCAGCTAAAGCCTTTCGGGTAGGATTTTATTGGCTCACAGCGGTCGAAGACACGAAGAACATCGTGCGCACCTGCGACGCCTATCAAAGATTCGCATCCAAACCACACGCTCCAGCAGCTGAGTTAACACCAATTCCTTTGGCATGGCCTTTTGCCCAATGGGGGCTCGATATGGTGGGCAAGTTACATAAGTCATGGCCTGGAGGACATGTTTACCTCCTGGTCGTAGTCGATAGATTTACAAAGTGGATTGAAGCAAAGCCAGTAACTTCGGCAGATGCAACAGCGACACTGAATTTCATCAAGGACATCGTGTTCCGCTTCGGAGTACCAAACAGCATAGTCACGGACAATGGCTCCAATTTCACATCAAGGGAGTTCAAGGACTACTGTGAAGGGCTAGGAATAAAACTTAACTTCGCATCAGTTGCTCACCCTCAAACTAACGGTCAAGTCGAAAAAGCTAATGGACTTATCTGCAACGGCATAAAGAAGAGACTACTTTCGCCACTCGAAAAAGCAAGGCACGCTTGGGTCGATGAATTACCCTCCGTGCTGTGGAGCTTACGCACAACTCCAAACGCGGCTCAAGAAACACCTTTCTTCCTGGTCCACGGCGCTGAAGCCGTGCTTCTAGTCGAACTAGAACATGATTCCCCTCGAGTCATAGAATATGAAGAAGAAGCTTCACAAAAAGCTCTTGAAGATGATGTAGATGCAGCCGACGAAGCAAGAGACGTTGTACTCTCCCGAGTAAATGCATACCAGCAGAACTTGAAAAATTATCATAGTCAAAGACTCCATCCCCGCTCTTTTGCGGCCGGAGATCTGGTTCTTCGCCTCAAGTAGGATGGACACGAGAAACTGGAATCGCCATGGACAGGACCATACATCGTAACGGAAGTTATACCTGGCGGTGCATATCGTTTGAAGGACAAGTAGACAGGAAAAGATGAGGGGAACCCGTGGAACGTCGCACAGCTGCGGCGGTTCTACGCGTAAATCGTCGGCTGGCATCTCCTAGCAAGGCCATATGAGCTTGCTATGTAAAAGCGGGCAAGTTTTCAGACGCACTCTTTTCCTGCCAGGGTACCAAGTGGGATCGGTAGGTTTTTAATGAGGCGGGCTTGCTCAGCTAAACATGTATTATGGTCTATAAATAATACAATGGTGAGGACATATTTTCTTCGCATCCGATAAATAATGCACGGGGGCTCCCCCGATAAATACTCGCCTTGGCTTGAAAACGCTGAATAAATAGCGGAATAAGCCTCTCGAACAAAAATAATATATGGGCCAATCGAATCGCAACTGTTAATTCAATACGTGCACCCGATACTCGGGAGGCTCTGTCCAACGAAGAAAGAAGTACAATAAGCACAATAATAATATAAACCCCAACACTCGGGGGCTGCGATAATACAAGGCAACAACAGTTGCTGCAATAATAAAAGCTTCGAGTCTACAAAGGCTGAAAAAATAGCCAAGAATGAAACTTCGTGTTCGTCCATAATAATTACAGAGGTGGCGTAATCCCACAAAATACAGCAATGATTAGATCCAATCATCTAAGAGCAATTCTAATAGTGCAGCCGGGTGCTGGCTATAAGGCCAGCTATAGTCAGCTTATAGCTAACTTGTATAATAGTTGGCTTTAAGGATTGATAACTTTATGTGTAAAAGGCCCACCACACATACTCACAAAGTGCCTAGGAGCACGTGCAAGAGCTGGCTCTTGCATGAGAGCCCATCTATCTTCTCTCTCCACTTCTCTCTCATCCACCTAAGCAAAACAACACTATTTTAATTCTTATAGCCTGCTGAGTCAGCCTTATTATACTTGCTCTAACTTAGTCTTATCCAAAAGTTCATTGGGAACTTGTGCCATGGCATCATAATGAAACTCAGAGAAAAAGTTCGCATCCCTTTCCAGAAGCCTGTCGATCATTCGTTCGGCAGGTTCGGAAATAACATCATAATGCCTCGTCAAATAATACTTCTTGTCAGAGAAACCCCTGGCAATCAGGTGGAAGTCGATCTTCCTGTGGTGATAACGCACCCAAGCCAATGCAAGCTTCGCACCTCCAACCAACTGAGCCCTCACAAAGTGATGAATATTTTCGGTGCGCTTAAATAATACCTTCAGCTCATCAAAACTTTCGGGTTGTTTATTCTGTGGAAACATTGCATTATACACCATCTTCAAAGAGGATTGGCAGAAATTGATGAAGTCACGAGCTTGAGTGGCACGATCCTGAAACTGAACAATTGTTCGGCATCGGTTTTTCGTCCACCCAGAAATCAGACCAGCCTCTAGAGAGATGTGCAAAAGAGTTTCCACCCGAGCATCGAACCTGGCATCTTCAGCATCAACGTCCAATCTGCAACCTGTCAAAGTAAAATGCTTTAGTCACCCGAAGAAGCCGCAGCAAAATTCGGCTCGGGGGCTGTCAACAAAACCCTTACCAATTAATTCTTGGCTTGACGAGGTCATAAGTTCTAGCAAATATGTCTCTCGTTCGACAGCCTGAGTCCACTTGGCAGTGGCAGT
This sequence comes from Lolium perenne, assembly GCF_019359855.2. NCBI lineage: Eukaryota > Viridiplantae > Streptophyta > Magnoliopsida > Poales > Poaceae > Lolium > Lolium perenne. The sequence goes on along the minus strand of NC_067245.2, from coordinate 304,462,732 downwards.
ATGTGCAACTTCGTCAGATTCTATTGCTCGTTTTCGGGAAGCTTCCTCCCGATCCGATAATTTCTTTGTTTGAGCAATCGCAGCTAGGCACTGAGCCTTTAGTATTTTAATTTCTTTTCGGAGGGACTCGATTATTATCGACTCTGTGTTTCCCCGACTCGATAAGTTACGTGCACTAACCTCGGAGCAGGGAACCTCCTTTGGTTTTGATGCCCTTCCAACAGACCCAGAGGAGGTCGCAACATAGTCATCAGAAAAAGGTTGAAAAAGAGCAAGGAAAAAATTCGAGTTCAAGCTTTCGCGGAAACTTCGACTTCATTCATACTTCATATATTACAGAGGGTACAACAAAAGGCATTACATAAAGCTAGGTCCCCACGGGACACTACGAGAAGCTACGACCTAAAACAACAAAAGAGAAAGAAAATCTACTGCACCTCAGTGTGGGTGCTGGTAGAGGGAGCAGGCGATGGAAGAATGGTCGACAGGATGCTCTTGGAAATTTTTTTCGACTCCTTCAGAAATCCAGTCATTGCACCCTTGGAATATTTTTTGGCAACCACCGCGCCCCAATCGATGACTGAACCGCTAGCTATCACCAGAGCAATGGTGCTCTCCACACCAACCTTCACAGCCAACCGGCGATAGCCGTCAATCGGGTCGTCTTTACCCGAAAAAGCTGTCACCAATGGATCAAACTTATCGGGCAAGGTTGCAGTGGGAAAGAAGTGGCGGAAGAGGCGGTCAAACGCGATGCGAGAGCGCTTCAAGCAGGTTCGTGCCAAGCCGCAGTTCAACTCCAAGATAGTCAAGGACTCGAGGAGAGGATCTTGCACATCTTCAAGATTCTCTGTATACTTCTCCCCGAGCCTTTCTGCTGCAGTACAAGGGATGATCAGAGCAAGTCAAATAAAAATAAATGTCGACTCCAAGCAATCCGTCGACAAAGAATATTACCTCTGAATTTCTCGGATTGGGCGTCGAACCTCTTGATTAGCCCAGCTTCGCGGGCGTCAATTTGGTCAATCTTATCTTTCATAGCCTCTGCCTTGTCTTGAGCCTCCTTGAGTGCTTTCTCAGCGGCCTCAAGTTTGGTTCGGAGAACATTGGCAGCCTGAGCCTTAGCTAGCTTCCGCTTCTTTGCGAGCTATCTCGCTGGCGTTTAGCTTTTGTTCGAGTTGCTTTGCATGTTCTTGAGAAATTCTAAAAGAATCTGGAAGAGAAATGTATAAATTAGAAGGAGAACATGAAGCCAAAGAAAACATCAAGGCGAAAGAAAATTACTTCTCAGGGTTTTTGCTTCGTTTCGGAACCCGATAGCACGGCTCGCCATGTCAAGATATTCTTGAGTTATCGGCTGAAAAAAGAGAATCCGTAAGTACAAAACTTGGTAAAACTAAAAGAAATAATAACATAAGGAGGCAGGCGAAGAAACTTTACATCGTCCATAGGTGGACCCGATGGATTATCAGATATTGCAATGCCTTTATCGGCATTGGTTTTCTTCAATTTCTTCGGCACGGGCGTTGTTTTTTCGGTGACAACGTCTAAGGCCACCTCCTTCACCATTTCAGAGGAGGTCACAACTTTCGATGCTTCAGTGGCAGCAGCGTCGGCCTCATCGACATTTTCTGTCGAGTGACCTTCGTCGCCGCTGCAAAGGACACACAAGTCAAAATCCAGTGTGGAAATGAACAGTAATGGATGAGGAAAATTACTCAAGGCAAGTTAACTTACGAGCTGATGCCAATTACGTTGGTAAAATAATCAAAGCCTCCACTCTGACATTCAGAGGGGGACTTTGCCGACAACTCCGGTTGCTTCGAGGCACTTGAAACTTCATCGTCATCCACCCGAGCCCTTTTCTTCGACTTGGAAGAAGTAGCGGACACAGGGGAAGATTCCGTTCGAGAAGAATCAGTCCTTCCGGCGGAGGACCCAGCTTCCTTCGCGCTAGACTCGGGGGCTTCACTTTCTTGCGGGTCCTCCATCGCAGTAGCTTGCTCAGGAATATCTCCATCTTCGGGTTGAGGAGGAGGACAATTTAAGCAGACATGCTTCTGCAAAATCATCGACAGGCATTTATAAGTTCAATACAAACCAAGAAAAAACAAGTTTCATGCAAAAAAAGAAAAAAAAGCATAAGTACCTTCGGCAGAGGATGATCAGAAGCGTATGGCTTCACCAAGCACTCCGAGGGAATTGGGTCGTTCTTGGTGAGCTTGGTGAAGCGGCGAGCAAGCTTTGCCAAATCATCGGCATGCATGTCTGCAGAGATCTTCGCTTCATCACCAGGACCAGAATAAGCCCACATAGGCCTGCTTCGCGCTTGAAGAGGCTGGATTCGAAGGCGAAGGAAGTGCGTCATCAGCTGCAGACCCGATAATTCTTTCTTCGAGGCAGATTGCAGTTCATGTATTTTCTTCAACAAAGGCTCGGTGGAGGCAACTTCATCGGGAGTTGCTTCAGCATCCCAAGACCTCAGCCGAACAATCTCCTTCGTCGGGTCAAAAGGGGCGAGGCCGTACTCTTGGGCGCCAGTCTTCTGGTCCTTGATGTACAGCCACTTCTTCCGCCACCCCTGGACTGAGTCAGGAAACTTCAAATCGAAGTACTTGGCTTTGGGTCGCACGGCGATGACGGTGCCGCCGACGTCGAAGATGGTGTCCCTCGAAGCATTGCGTCGAAGGAGGAAGATTCGTTTCCACATAGCGTGATAAACACATCTATGTGAAGAATCGAGTTAGGCGTCAACTGATGGAGCTGCACGCCGTAAACAAACAAGAGCCCACGAAGAAATTCGTGGGCCGGAAGGGACAAGCCTCTGACGAGGAAGTCGAGGAAAATAACCCGCCATCTGTCGGGTGGGCACGGGGTCATTTCGTCACCGGGAAATTGAACGGCGGTCTCGTCAGTGAGAAGCCCCAACTTTTTGAGCTTGTTATGGTCGGACTTGGAGAACTTGCTCCTCTCCCATCCAGATTCTTTCTTCTTTGCCGGAGTGGCGCCGGCGGCGGAGCGGCTGACTTGACTTGTTTCGATCTCCCCATCACGGGAGTGGTGGAGCAGCTAGCAGCAATCAACGGAGAAAAGCTCTAGGAGCGAAGTGGCAGCAGCAATGGCGGACAGCTCAGAGCGCGGAGAAACAGAGGAGAATGGTTAGGGTAAAACCGCAACGGTGTCCCCGATTCGCTATTTAACCTGTCAAATGCGGACTGCGTGGCCATTGGATAAATTCAGAGTCCATCGTAGCCCTACACTTGGCAAATGTGAAAACGGTAATAAGCTTACTGCGCCGCGTGTGCGGGCGTTTCGGTAACCACGCCGGCCCCACCACAAACAGGCGAGACGTGGCGAAAAAAGCGCTCCGTTTGGGCCCACTACGGGTCTAATCAAAGTTAGCAACGGTCAAATAATTCGACTCCAAGCAACGGTCGTCATCACTGATGTCAGCAACCCACAAATTCTGGAAGGAAAAGAAAAAGTAATGACTCGACAGGATTTTACGAGCCTCGTGATCCGATGCGTGCATCCGACCAAAGCCTCGGGGGCTACTCCCATCGGGAGCACTGGTCGTGCACCCGATAAAAGAGAGTAAGGAAGGCAAATATGTATATTTTCAAGAAAGTCGAAGGAAAATGCTTTGAGCCTATGCTCAAACACAAGTATTTGACCATAGCCTTGGGGGCTACTCCCATCGGGAGCACTGGTCGTGCACCCGATGAAAATTCCGGGAAGTAAAAAAAAAAGGAGATAATTTCTGTGAATGATTCAATGCAAATATATATTCGAGATCATTGGCATAACCCCTTCATATATACTCCCATCGGGAGCGTTGTGTATTTACACAACATTAATTGCACACAACCCGATAAAATGGGTCTATCCATCAGCCGAACAAAAGGCATTCGATAAATTATTCTCAGACCCCGCCAGCGGTGAAATTTCTGAATGCCGTGATTCGCAAAGGATCACGAAGGTAAGTCCCCAGGATCCGTCCGGTGGGCGTGGCATCGCACATGAATGCGCTCTGCTAGTTTATCCGCATCAACGATGTGATGAAAAATCCCAGCGGACACGTTGGGTACCCGATAAACAATACTGGAATTCAGTGTCGATAAGTCCTAAAGCGGCACGTCCTGAATTACGCCAGGTCCCAGATTCGAGTCCGGAGACTTGAGTTTGATGTAGGTTCCAGGGTTTTTGCTCAGGCAATTAACTGGTTTCCCTATCCGCTCGGATGTACCAGCCTTGTTACCAATATCCCCATGAAGAATAATCAATTAAAATCTTCGGGTCATAGACTCGATATAAGTAATGAGTAATAATTTTGAGTTGGAGATTTTACCCGACTCGATGAATCGAATAAAATCTCGGGGGCTACTGACATGGGCATGCATATTAGGTATATTGTATTTGCACCCCTATTTTGTATTTACAGGGATTATATACAGTCAAAGGTATTGGACCCGAAGGTTGCAAGCCCATGGATCCGAAGATCCCGGAAGGCCCAAGTTGTATATTAGGCAATGCGATGTAAAATAAGGAAATGCCCCAATGTAGGCCCGTAATGTATACTTGTAACCGAAGGAAACTCGACTTCGCCTCTTATATAAGGGCGAAGTCGAGGCAGAAGAGAGGATCGAATCATTTTGCAAAACCGTAGTTCTTTACTTTCGTCTAGTTAGGTGCCTTTGTTCGCCTGACCACCTTCGAGTTCTACCTGCCCTCTATTCCACGAAACCCTAAGTTTACAATCTGTAGGCATTGACGAGTTAATCCCTCGTCAGTGCCCGAGGCCCCAGATGGGTGGGCCCACACGGCCAAGGAATCTGGCCGCGTGGGGCCCACTCTTTTGGCCCTCTGACGCTTCCTCGTGTCCATCTTTTGCACGATGCCCTTCTTTTCCATAAAAATCGACGTGGTATTTTTCTCCGATTTAGTTTCCTGCAAAAACAACCAGAAAAGAGACTTTGCTAAAAACAGCGTCAGATTCAGCAGTTTTATTCAAATATGGGAAGATTCCGGAGCAAATTATGAAGCAAAGTGCTTGGAAAAGTAGATGCATTTTAGGTGCATCACCAAGCGGGCCGCCCATGGATCCATGACGAGAAATACCGAGGGCGTCAAAAATAGTTGAGATCAGCCACGGATAGGAGAACCGTGGCGACAAATCCGTTACAGAATAGAGGGATTCTTGTAGTGACAGTGCGAATCTGGCCCCTCTGCCACACCGATTAAACGCGCAGCATGAGGCTGACGGGTGGCCCCTCTGGCTTCAGGTGGGATGTGGGGGAGGGCGTCACCGAGAGTGAGTGCACAAAGGTCGGTACGCTTAGCGACTTTGCGAATCCATGTTCATGCCGACTTGATTAGCCGGCCAGGATAGGAGGATGCGTAGGTGGGGAGCGGAAAGGATTGGACAGCCAGAAAGCTCAAATCGCTGTGGTGCGCTTAATGGGTCTCACCGTTTATATCTTTAGATTATCGTCGTGACATCACCGGCACGACCTCAGAGCCAAACTAAGCTTATGTGGAAGTGCCCTCCGCCGCCGCCACAAGTCTCCTAAACTACGTCAAACGTTACTATAATAATAGTTCCTCCGTTACAAATTAGTTGACACATATTTGTTTAAAAGTGGATATATCTAGACACTAATAAGTATAAATAAATCCACATCTGAACAAACTTAATTCAACAAATTTAGGACGGAGTGAGTATGTTACACGAAGCAAGATGGGAAGCATTTCACTTTTGCTAGACTGGCAGGTTTGTAATGAGGAAAAAAAAAGTCGTCTAGGATCAGATCTTAGATTAGCTTAAGCCAAATGTCATTTGGATGTAAATCATTTACAATTACTTCTAGCTTATGCATTCTAACTCTTTTTTTCTGGCCAGGAGCTTATGCATTCTACCACAAACATAAATTCAAAGTCCAAGGATGACAACGTTTATGTTGAAGTGCCGACACCATTGACCATTGACGCGAGTAAAGCTTCATTTTAGAACATGCACATCATGCGCACTTCGATCTACCAGATAGTGATGAGAAATAATTTTGATGTCAAAACATGGTAATTTTTTTCGTAAGCAATAAGATGATTCCAAATACGGTGTCAGGACAAGGTTCATAAGGCAAAATTCATATTGACTAGATTTAGATGTGCGCCTTGGCGCACGATCCCTTGAAGTTCATGTCCATTTTATTTTGTAGAACGATATAAAAATAGCTGCTAATTTGATAATACATTTCTTAAATTTTAAGCACGCCTTTGGACGCATTCCCTGCTTTTCGTATTGAAATTTTGAATAATTCGAACCGATTAGATTCTGAGAATAATACTATTACATCCAGAACTAATAGTATGATATAATGAGGAAACAACTGCACTAAGACCACTACAGGATCATATATACATAGGGTGTGTCTATATCGATATTTTCTTAACTCCTAGTTATCTCAGAAAAGTGCAATTGTAGTATCTAAAGAAAAGTGCAACTCGGTCCAGTTGCACATTTCTGGTAGAAAAGTGCAATTGTACTTTTTTTAATACTCCCTCCGATTCATATTAATTGATTTTAATATGGATGTATCTAAAACTAAAATGTGTCTAGATACATCCATATTAGAGTCAATTATGAACCGGAGGGAGTAGAAAAATTGCAACTAAAGCAATTTTTTGTAAGTGACTTATTTAGATTTAAGAAAATCTCAGTTAACTGGGACATAGCAAAACCGTTATAAATACCCGTCGGCACGTTCCAAAATGATAAACGTCTATTTAATTGTTTTTTTTTTGATGAAAATACTTGTATTCACCCAACAGTAGCAAGGATACAAGATCTGAACGCGTACAAATACAAGCAAAACAGAAGCGGATACAGGCAGAGGAACTGCTGAGGATCTTCATCTTCATCATCCACAAGCCATCGAGGCGATCCTCCACCAGCGCGGACACCCGCGAAGCAACCGCCGTCGACGACCATCCAAGGAGCCGGAGGCACCCCCAGCCAGAAGGCGTTGAAGAGCCGCAGTGACCACCAGCCCCGGAGAGCTGGATCTTCATCGCAAAGGAGCAGCGGCCGGCGACACGCGCCGAGCACCACCCGCTCCAGATCTGACACAGACATGCCAGATCCCACCACCGCCAACCACTCCCCATCCTCAACAGCCGCACCACCCCCATCCGGGCTCGCCGGCCGCAGCAGAACCACCGCAGCAGGCCACCCGCTCCTGAAGCGGACCCCGGAGACCCCACCACCAGCGCCGGAGCAAGCACCAGCAGAGCAGGGAAGAGGACCCGGGACAAAAGGCCCTAGCTTGACCGCCGCCACCGCCTCGCCGGTCAAGCACAGGCACCAAACAGCCTCCACCACCTCTCCGACACAAGCGCCGGAACGGGGAAAAGAGGGGGAGGACGAACACCACCACACCGACACCATCGCCACCGTCTCGATCACGACGGGAGGACACACACACACCTAGAAGCAACCACTAACTATACACGACGAGGACCGGAGCTCCCCCCCACCTCACGGTGCCGGAACGGCGACCGGAGGTGAAGGGGAGCGGCGGACTCGCCGGCGAGAACCAGGGAACTGCGGGTCGCCTCTCTCGGTTACTGTAGAAAGAGATAGGGACGGGGAGGGAGAAAGGTTCACGGGGCGGCGGCTCTTGGTGTGCGGGCCTATTTAATTGTTAGCTGTTTCTCAATTAGTGAGTAGTCATATTTGTGTCCGTTGGATTGTTGCAAGGTTGTGCGCATCTTGATGTCTCTTACGGGTTTGATCTCTTCTGTTCGGTTTCTGTTGTACCCGTTTGCTTTTGTGTGCCCGCCTATTCCCATGTATTTTCTCACCACGCGTCTTCTCTGTTTGGGAGGTGAGTCTTGTCGGAATGTGTCCAAGAGATTTCACAGAGGGAGAGACATGTCCGGTGACCGGCGGGGCGAGCGGGCGGGCTAACATCTCGTCGAGTGCGCGCGCCAAGGCGTTGTTGTGGCCGGCGCTGGCGAGACCTTCTCCACCGACGTGATCGGCTATGCCTTAGGCCTCCTCATCGACGTGCTCCGGCGAGTCTCGGCGGCTGACCGATATGGCCGGCGCGGGATGTGGACACTGGCCGGTCCAAGGGGATTACCGGCTGGCGGGACGGACGAAGGGTCTATCGCCGGCACCGGCTTGGGAGATTTTTCTCCGCGCGCTGATTTTCCTTTTTCAGATGATGTTGTATCGAGGCTATATCGTGCTCCTAATTATTGTGCTCCTGTTTAGAGAGACGGACGAGGGTAGCTGTACTGGGTGTTAGAGCGCAGAGCGGAGGCTTGTGGAAATTGGGCAGTTTGGATCTAAGTTTCAATCATCCATTCTGTTAGTGTTCGTGGTTCGTTAGCTTTTCAGTTGTAGTATCTCTTTCTCCAGTTTCCATCGTAGTCTCTTTTCCATTCATCATTACTGCGACTCTTTCTTTCTTCAGTTATAAGATTCTTAGGTTATTAGTTCATTGATCCATTCATATATATTCAGTCTTTCATCTCAGTCTTGATCATGTTCACTGTTCTTCAGAGTCAGTTGTTCATTCCTGAAAGTTTTCTTGGACTGGTCTTCCACGTGGTTTCTTTAGTCTTTGCTTTTAGTGCGAAAGAGAAGTTGAAGAAGAAAGAGGAACAAAGCATTGGAGTAGCAAAGCAGCAGTTGCCTGCAGCCGCTCTCTATCTCATTTGAAAAATTTTCTTCTTTAGTTTGTTTTTCTTATTTCTTCATTTTAATTTGCTCAGTCCTTCATTATAATTTTCTTAGTCACCAATCTCAGCTTTTTTTAGTGGGAGAGAGAAGTGGTAGAAGAAAGGGGAACCGAGCAAATGAGTGGCAGAGTGGCAGACCGGCAATTTGCCTTCATCGATAGTGAGCTTTTTATATCTCATTAAATATCGTTTGCTGGTTTTTTCATTTGTTTAGATGAATTTGCTAAGTTTTTATCAATCTCTATTTTTCTCGAACATGCTCTAAATGTGCGTCATTTGGACACATTCTTCATTTTTGATTTTGTCACCCTTCATCAATTATTTTTAATCGTTTTTCGATTATGTTTGTATAGATTGGTAATGAGATAAGCGGGTAGGTATCATACTCCAGTGTGTGGAGGGGAGATGATGTAGCGAGTAATAGGCCGGGGATTTTCTAATCAACTTTCATGTAGGGTGTCCAATTTTTTTTTTGTAGCATTTGTTGTGGTTTGCTGACCTGCATGTTGCTAACTGTCAGTGTGAATATGTTCTAACTGTGTGTGAACACCTCCGAGAGATGTGTCATGTTTGTCGATAGCTGAACTACTGAAGCTAGTTTTATTACTAAGGATGACGGTGTCATCGCATGCATATGCTTAGCTGAGATGATACCTAACCATGTTAGTTCATCATTGATGGTATGCGAGACCTCTCAGATAATGGGATAATTTGTTTCAATGTTGCTTATATGAGAACAACCTTCTGTGTGGCCACTTCACCACTTTTAGATTTTTTTTACTTCACCTTCTGTTGCATTTTTTGCTCATTCTTTATATACATGCAGGTACTATTCAGTGGTTAGTCATGTTTCTGTTGCGGGGGCATACAAATGCAACGACATCTGCTGCAGGGACGGAGCCAGGGGGGTGCTGGCCAGGGCCATGGCCCCCCCTAATGATGAAAAAAATTCTGAAACCCCCTTGTATTATGTAGAAAAATGTAGAAAGAAGATCTAAATTCACCCATATGGCCCCCTCCAAGCAAAAATGTTATTCATTTGGCCCCCCTCGTAATTAAATCCTGGCTCCGTCCCTGATCTGCTGATTGGTTCTTGGAGAAGGAAATGTTGCAGCTGTTGTCAAGGTACTATTTAGGTACTATTTAGCTGTTAGTGATGCTCAAGTGGTTGATGCACCAACCTGAGTTTTGTTGAAAGTGGGAAAACTTATCATTCACTACTTTTATGTAGCATACATCTAATGGGAAACCGAATATGTATTATTTGAATGCGTTTATCTGAATCAGATTGTTATCTGAGTTCTTTCCACATGAATTTGGTTCTCTAGATGAGCTACTGATCACTGTCATACAAGTTCCCTTCCATCAGCCTCAGTTCCATCAGACTCAGTTTTCAGTCTAACTTCCATCAAACATTAAGTCTGTGTTTGTTGGGTTTTTGTGAGATGTGTATTGGTCTTTTTATTAGCCAAAATAGTGTCTAAAAAGGACGTACCCAGTGCTGAGAGCTCCCGCACTGTGCGGGGTCTGGGGAAGGTGTTAGTGGCAAGCCTTACCCTCACGAAGTGCAATGTGAGGAGACCGCGACTCGAACCTGGGACTTCTCGGTCACAGGCGGTGAGGCTCTACCGCTGCACCAGGCCCGCCCTTCTAAATAGTGTCTATTATTTTTAAATCCAAAATAGTGTCTATTGCCAAAATTAAAAACAGCGAGATGGTTAATACTTAATAGTCACTCCTTTTAATCATGTCTGAAAAGGATTTAACTGCGCCGTCAATTGATCTTGTCCAGTTAGTTGAGACAATTCGGATGGAACGAAAAATATGGCGTCCTAGATAGCGCCTGTTGTGGTCGAACTGCTCGTGCGGAAAGAAAAGGGCCTTAGCGCCCGACACCTCTTCTCGCATTGAAGCAAGCCAAATTCCTCAGCTCTAACGGGAATAAAGGATAATGAGTGGGACTTTAGCCCTGTCGTCCCTTATAAGCGCATGCGTTGTAAATGCTCCTAGGAATTCAGTCTTCCCATTGAAATATACAACATGTTATACAACGAACGAAAACGATAGTCGTCATCAATATAGAGCAATAATGCAGTCATTTAGCTGTTTAACTCAAACTCGGATATGCACATTTGGCTATCAGCACTGAGTCTGCATGTAAAAAAGAACCTATATGTAAGTACATTCAAGTCTGCATCGTAGGGTGATAGCAAGCACCAGTTAACTGTACTGATATGCACTTACAAGAATGATTGAGTCATGCTGGATCTATATATCCATGTATCGATTCGAAGCATATGGTGTAGCATTAAACTCAACATTGTATGAAAACACTATTATCCCTCTATAGTAGCCATGATAGCAAACCAAGAGAGGAACTTGTTACAATTACAGAGGGATTGTTAATATTACAGTAGACCAGGAGTGCTCCATATTAACTAAGTGTTTTTCGTTGAAGCTAACATAGATACATGTGGCAGTGCTAGATACGTGGCTTATATTTTCCATTGCAGGTGCAGTGCTCGTCCTGGACAAGACGCATGCTTCTAGGCTGTTTCTTCGGTTTCCTGGTATATACATGCTTCTCGACAGGTTAATCTCTGGTATGTCCAAGCCTCAATATAACCTTGTTCCGAATATGTAGCTGAAGCTTCATAGTTATGAATTGCCAAATAGGTTAACAATGATCATATCAGAAAAAATATTTTTTTGTAAGCTAGCAGACCATGACAAGTCGATGCGTGAAATGTTAACTCTAGCCTATGTGCAAATTTTTATTAGGATCTATAAACCAGCTGAAAATGAAAAGTCAGCAAGGATTCACGGGTAGGAGTGAAAAAAAAGAAGATATTTCTTCTCTAATTACACAAACATGCCAGGTCTGGAAAATCTAACCATGGGCAGATAAGGATAACTTGTAACTTTTATAGATTGGTATCACTCGAAAAATATACTGTACCTAGATAGAGATAAATGCACACCCAAGAAAAAAATAGAATAGAACAGGGTATGTACATGCAGAGGCCATAGATGGGAGACATGCCTAACTTAACAACGATGCATTTGAACCTACCCCAATCAACAAAAGCATACAAGTTCAAAGCTCAAAAGACCATAGTAGCAAATGATCATATGAAGAGAAATAAATGGTGAAAGCTTTCCTCACCTAAATAATGCACCAGCAGTAATGCTATGTATAAGAGTGTATCAGATAATTCACTGTATCACTACCATATATGATGCTCAAATGGACAATACTATGCTATTTGTCCAAAAGAAATACCCTACATCATCACTGTGATTGTTAGTATGATGATTTAATCGTCACACTTAAACAATACATGCTGAACACGTACGTAGTGATTGATGTTCGCACTGACCTCTGATCTGAATCACCAACCTTCTATTCTTGGTGAAATTATCTTTAGAAACCATTAATGGCCTGTGATCTCAAACTAAAACAAACAAAACATAGCAGCTAATCATGATATGTCTGCAGTGATTTCGGTATTTAACCAACACAAAGTAACAGACTGATTGTGGTTTTGTTACCCCAACTGTACAAAATTTTAAAAGAGTGCAGATAATTTGGTATTTAACGCCACACACAAAGCAGCAAGCTGATTGTGTTTTCGTTTGATCAACTGTCCCATAATGTAAAATAGTGGATACGGGCACACTTAAATAATTAGAATCACCAAAAAGAATGTACTTATGAAGAAATAAATGATTAGGTATGGAGAGAATACCTTATCCCTCTTACGTCCATAAAAACCTATTAACCTCATCAGCGCACTACTTGGTTCATAAGGTTTCCCTGCACAGAAGTATAGCACAACCTAAATAATCTCCCCAAGCATATTGAAATCTGAGACTCAAATGTATGACAGATGCATTGCTTACTTTTTAAATCACACAAATATAATTCAAATGACACCAACAACTGGATTTTTGATATTCTGAGGACATGCACAGAAGGGAATGATAACAAACACCAAGTTTCCAACTTTACATTAGTTTAATCAAACCAGTATGCTTCTACCTATATCATCTCATTTTAGGAACACGCAATTGTCATCTTGGCCACATAACAGTAGTATTCGGAGTAGCACTTTTCAAGGTGCGACTCTTCTTGAGCTAGTGGCATGTGGCGCGATATCTGATGTTTATATGGTCAGCAGATTGTCCTGACTGAAATTCGTGAAGAACCTACACATTCAAGTTACAAAATAATGACTTGATTAATAATTGAACATGCATGGATTTTCCACCCAAAAATTAATACATGGGATCCTGGGGAGTACTTGCTTCTTCCGTTTCTTATGTAAGAAATACGTGGGGTCCTAGAACAAAATATTGAGAAATGAAAAAATGGAATAATTGAAATAGGAAAATCACTAAAGTGGCAGGGACATGGAACCAGGACATGGTATACTATCATATGAAAGAAACAGTGTGCTCCTTCAGATGCAACTAACTATCTGGTCCTTTTTCATAACCTATAGGTTAGTTCCCTAGATTCTAGTTCTACTTCTGAAACCTGAATATATTGTCACCTAGTTCACAAATGAAATGATCATGTGTACAAGTTACTTGTTCTTAGAGTTACTATTGTCCAGTTTTAACTCTTTATGTAAGAAAGATGGTCATTCGAAAGCAATCGTTCATTGTACTACTTCTATGCGCCACCGAAGCCAGAAGACAGCCTAAGCTCTTACAACAGGATCGTCACCTCACATACATTACAAGAAACACATGAACTGCAATGTGCACCAGACCATGCAGACAACCAGGCCAAGCACCCGTAAAGGAATCTAGAGGAAGAGCTAGCATACCTTGTAGAAAGAGCGAAAGATATACATGAGCGATGAAGCTGCAAGCGGCGGACGAAGCAAAACACAGACGGCAACAATCTGAAGGGGGGAAATCAGAAGCATTTACAAGAGGCGCCCACCAAACAAAGGTAATAATTCAAAATGTATAGTGAAATGTCAATAAAAAAGTTAAATGAAGATCATAGTTCTAAGAAGTGCAACTCGCCTAATTCAAATATTCGAGTAAACCTAACCAGGCCATAAATAACTAACATGGCTTGCCAAGCGGCTTCCAACAGTTCGAGCCTAGTGAAAATAAATATTTATGGATACTTGCAAATTGTGTGGATAGCACATCAAGCGAACACCAATGGCTAATCCTATAACTAAATAGATTCCTTCCATTGAGTTTGTTCGGCCACTCTAGTGACTCATAAAATGATTTGTTTTGTTACTCATTTAGACTCATCGGTCCAAAATTCAGAATAAGATGCATGACAGCTCTGTGGGTAGTACAAAATCATACGGATAAGCTTTGAGGTGTGTCACATTCGAGCCAACTAATCTATATGCTTAGATGATAATAAGCAGTATGATGATGATGCCACCATTAACTACATAGAAATAAAAGGCACCATGTGGTAACTAAAAAATGGAAAAAAATGATAGTTGTTCTGGCATAAAGTCTAGATAGTACTTAAAAATGAATCTAATTTCTAGAAGCAATTGAAACATTCTTATTCCCGACTGCAACCACAGAAAAGCACTAAATGTTGAGATAGTTCAAAATATCTATTGGCACTTCGGATTTGTGACCACTGAAATTGTTAGCAACTCTTTTGGGCAGATGACTATGATCTAATTGGCGGCAAATTTTCTACCTACAAACTATTTTCGTGTGACCTAAGAAAAGATAGGTGTCTTACAATGCTTCGATCTGCACAAATCCTTCTGTAGATATTCGTCAACATACTTATCGATTAGGAAATCTTGCAATCCCATAACCTGGGAAAAAATTGAGTTTGGACGATTCATAGATGGTTTCTGAAAATAATCATAGTTTCAACTTGCACAAGACCAAACAAAGTGGAGACGAAACTGAACTTGGCTGTGCAAATGAGAGTATCATGTCAAAAAAGGAATTGGCTGAGTGGATGGGAAGAAACTGAGTACAGAACGCCAAAAACTTTACTCGGATAAAAGCATATCTCCCTTCGAAGACAGAATAAAAGTAATTTCTCTGGACCCAAAAATGATACCAGAGGTGTGATTAAAAGTCATGTTAAGACAATTAACACATTAAATACTGCTTATGGATACTGGCAATAAGGAAAATGGCAAAACACTGCAGATTGTTAATTAGAACGCTTACACATTCTCATGAACTAACTTTTTTTCCTTATTAGATATAGTTGTACTCGAAGCCAAGAAACCTGCAAAGTGGAAAATTATCAAATACCTTCAAGCCCATCTAGCTGGCGACCCATGATCATCCAAAGACGGGCTTGTGACAGCGCCATAATCCTTGTAGCGAGGAGGCAAAACAGGGCATAATCGAATCAATAAATTATTGGCTATATATTAGCAACAAGATTTTCTTTGTTCAATAAATACTAAGGAAGCACATATGAGAGACATTAGAAAACTAACCTTAGCTTTCTGAATTTTATGCAGTAGAAAGACATCTAGTGTCCAAAACATTTGAACCACTCCAGTCATTGTGATTATCCAACCGATTGCTTGGGGTATATTAGACCTGCAACTGATTCCAGCAAAGAATATTGTTGTGACATATTATTCTAAATGGAAAAATTTCCAGTTACTAAAACCATAATTTTATCATCACGAGAAGTTGTGGGCGAGAACACTAGCCTGTATGGAATAAAATGGTGAAGGGAGATGAATCTCGAGATGCACGATGGGTTAGAAGAGGGAGGGCAATTGGTCCATCCAATGCTGAAAACTGAAACCATCATCGTATTAGCAAACCAGCAAAAACGGACCATGTTGGTATAAATGACAGAATCTGATACATAAATATTAATTTACTATAGCAAAATTTGTAGTCACTACCTAAGACCTTTGTGCTCAATTAACTTCTAGTTTGAACAATTATTAGTAGTCACCACAAATTCAGTCAAATAGCCAATTTACATACGCAAGTATTAAATTAAATGTAGGCAAAAATAAACCAGAATTTGTATTAAATGCAAGAACCTAGTCATCTCAGGTCCATCCAAATATCAAAAGCTGGTGGATAAAGGCTGGGATGATGTAGCGCCAATCCCTTCCTCACCATGTTGCTAAAAAATGAAATAGCTGCAAGTCAATTGCCTTTACCAACTCAGAGACCAATTAATGCCTGGTTAAACCTCCTTTCACGCTGCCTTCCTTGGCTGGAACACAAAACATAAGGACGACCGAAAGTCAGATCGAGAGAATCAATAAAAGCTTCCACTGCAAGATTTGTGTCAAACATCTTCTAGGCAAAAAATAAAGATGCAGAACTGTGGGGATTAAGTAGAGAGAGATGGGAGATCAGGAAGACGACAGGAAAAGTAACCTGGCTTGTTGACCTCGTTCATCAAATGTGCTCCTCCATTGAATGAATGCAGTGTAGGATGAAGATGAGCAGCAGCACCAACGCGAGCGGCAACCCATAAACAACTTGTCCAGTGCTGCCCGGCCGGACTGTCTCTGTGCACGGCGGAGATGGCCAAGTGAGGAAGGCAGAGGAGCTCGAACCTGCATCTCCCTGGAACCTCTGCTGGATGCGCGGCCACCGCTTGCGAAGGAGAGGCAGATCTCGTCATGGCCGGAGGGGAAGAGGCGAACTAGTCGAGATGGAGGAGCAGGAACGGGGAAGGATAATGGAGGTGAGCTCAGAGCTACGTCTCCCTTGCAAAGGAGAGGGCGGAGCTCCTTGATACGTCTCCAACGTATCTATAATTTCCGATGTTCCATGCTTGTTTTATGACAATACCAACATGTTTTGTTCACACTTTATATCATTTTTATGCGTTTTCCGGAACTAGCCTATTAACAAGATGCCGAAAGGCCAGTTGCTGTTTTCTGCTGTTTTTGGTTCCAGAAAGGCTGTTCGGGCAATATTCTCGGAATTGGACGAAATCAACGCCAAACCTCCTATTTTTCCCGGAAGGCTCCAGAACACCGAAGAAGAGTCGGAGAGGGGCCAGGGGGCTACCACACCACATGGCGGCGCGGGCCAGACCCTGGCCGCGCCGGCCTAGGGTGTGGCGCCCCCAGGTGCCCCCCTGCGCCGCCTCTTCGCCTATAAAAGCCCTTTCGACCTAAAAACGCAGTACCAATTGACGAAACTCCGTAAAGACTCCGGGCGCCGCCACCGTCGCGAAACTCCAATTCGGGGGACAGAACTCTGTTCCGGCATCCTGCCGGGACGGGGAAGTGCCCCCGGAAGGCTTCTCCATCAACACCGCTGCCATCTCCACCGCCATCTTCATCACCGCTGCTGCTCCCATGAGGAGGGAGTAGTTCTCCATCGAGGCTCGGGGCTGTACCGGTAGCTATGTGGTTAAATCTCTCTCCATGTACTTCAATACAATGATCTCATGAGCTGCTTTACATGATTGAGATTCATATGAGTTTTGTATCACAATTCATCTATGTGCTACTCTAGTGATGTTATTAAAGTAGTTCTATTCCTCCTGCACGTGTGTAAAGGTGACTAGTGTGTGCACCGTGTGGTTCTTGTCGTAGGCTATGATCATGATCTCTTGTAGATTGTGAAGTTAACTATTACTATGATGGTATTGATGTGATCTATTTGGTTATGTTGATCTATCTTACACTATAAGGTTACTTAAATATGAACAAATTGTGGAGCTTGTTAACTCCGGCATTGAGGGTTCGTGTAATCCTACGCAATGCGTTCATCATCCAACAAGAGTGTAGAGTATGCATTTATCTATTCTGTTATGTGATCAATGTTGAGAGTGTCCACTAGTGAAAGTGTAATCCCTAGGCCTTGTTCCTAAATATCGCTATCGCCGTTTGTTTCTTGTTTCTTTGCGTTACTCTTCGCAATACTACCACCATCAACTACACGCCAGCAAGCACTTTTCTGGCACCGTTGCTACTGCTCATACTTATTCATACCACCTGTATTTCACTATCTCTT
Source organism: Lolium perenne (assembly GCF_019359855.2). Classification (NCBI taxonomy): domain Eukaryota; kingdom Viridiplantae; phylum Streptophyta; class Magnoliopsida; order Poales; family Poaceae; genus Lolium; species Lolium perenne. Next base: position 304,445,014 of record NC_067245.2, on the reverse strand, counting down.
CGCCGAACTAGTGCACCTATTTGGTGTGTTGGGGACACAAGAGACTTCTTGCTTTGTGGTTGCAGGGTTGCATGAGAGGGATATCTTTGACCTCTTCCTCCCTGAGTTCGATAAACCTTGGGTGATCCACTTAAGGGAAACTTGCTGCTGTTCTACAAACCTCTGCTCTTGGAGGCCCAACACTGTCTGAGAAAGGAGGGGGAACGTAGACATCAAGCTATTTTCTCGCGCCGTTGCCGGTGAGGAAAGGTAAAAGGCACTCATACTCCGGTTCCTGTAACAAGATTTCTTTCTGGCGCCATTGTGTTTGTGCTCGAAGCTATTTCCTTTAGATCCTGCAATTGCAACTTTTTGTTTCTTGTTTACACTAGTTAGGCATAATGGAAAACAACAAAAAATTTAGTGAGCTTTTTAATCTTTTTCCTGATTTAGAATTGTTTGGTGCAAACATTAAAAAACCAATGGAACCTCATTTGCATGCTAGTAGCGATGTTATTAGTATGAATGCAATTACTGCTAATGCTATGGAGAAGTCTAAGCTTGGGGAAGCTAGTTTTTGTGAACTTTTTAGCTTCCCATCTTCAGGTGAGAAAATTTGTTCTGATAATGCTTTATCTCCCATATGCGATAACTCTAATAATGCTTCTGATATTTTAAATCCACCTGCTGAAAGTATTCCGTATAAAATACCCATGAAAATTATTGAACGTGTTATGGACAACCACTATAAAGGGGATGGAACTGTCCATCCTAGAGATCATTTACTGTTTTTGCACGAATTATGTGGGTTATTCAAGTGTGCAGGTATCTCTATGGATGAAGTGAGGAAGAAGCTATTCTCTGTTTCGCTGTCTGGTAAAGCAGCGCATTGGTATAAATTGTTGGAGAATAGGCATTCTCTTGGTTGGGAGGAAATTGCATCTCTCTTTTATTCTAAATTTTATCCTCCGCATGAAGTGCATATTGATAGGAATTATATTTATAACTTTTATCCTCGTGATGGAGAGAGTATTTCTCAAGCGTGGGGGAGATTGAAATCACTAATGCTCAAATGTCCCATTCATGAGCTCCCCCGTAATGTTATTGTTAACAATTTTTATGCGAGGCTTTCAGGACGACACAAGGACTATCTGGACGCGTGTTCGGAGGGATCTTTCACAAGCAAGGAGGTTGAAGCTAGGTGGGACCTCCTTGATCGGATTGAGGACAACGCTGAAGGATGGGAGAACAATGAAGGTAAAGAGTCAGGTATAAATTATGATTATGAATGCATTGAAGCTTTTATGGATACCGATAAATTTCGAAATATGAGTGCTACTTATGGTCTTGACTCTCAAGTTGCTGCAAATCTTTATAAAGCCTTTGCTTCTCATTTCGAATTGCCTAAAAATAATTTTGATAAGTATCATGAACCTTTTAAAGAGGCTTGCATGAAGAATGAAATTGTTGTTAATTATTGCAATAAGCATTGATACGTCTCCGACGTATCGATAATTTCTTATGTTCCATGCCACATTATTGATGATATCTACATGTTTTATGCACACTTTATGTCATATTCGTGCATTTTCTGGAACTAACCTATTAACAAGATGCCGAAGTGCCAGTTCCTGTTTTCTGCTGTTTTTGGTTTCAGAAATCCTAGTAACGAAATATTCTCGGAATCGGACGAAATCAAGACCCAGATTCCTATTTTTCCCGGAACCATCCAGAACACTCGAGAGCCGCCAGAGGGGAGCCCTGGGGGCCCCACACCATACCCTGGCGCGGCCAGAGGGGGGGCCGCGCCGCCCTATGGTGTGGCCCCCCCCAGAAGCCCTCCTGTGCCGCCTCTTCGCCTATATAAAGCCCCTGGATCGAAAACCCTATGGCGAAGAACCACGATACGGAAAACCTTCCAGAGCCGCCGCCATCGCGAAGCCAAGATCTGGGGGACAGGAGTCTCTGTTCCGGCACGCTGCCGGAGCGGGGAAGTGCCCCCGGAAGGCTTCTCCATCGACACCGCTGCCATCTCCACCGCCATCTTCATCACCGCTGCTGCTCCCATGAGGAGGGAGTAGTTCTCCATCGAGGCTCGGGTCAGACCGGTAGCTATGTGGTTCATCTCTCTCCTATGTGCTTCAATACAATAATCTCATGAGCTGCCTTACATGATTGAGATTCATATGATGATGCTTGTAATCTAGATGTCATTATGCTAGTCAAGTGAGTTTTACTTATGTGATCTCCGGAGACTCCTTGTCCCACGTGTGTAAAGGTGACAGTGTGTGCACCGTGTGGGTCTCTTAGGCTATATTTCACAGAATACTTATTCACTGTTGAATGGCATAGTGAGGTGCTTATTTATATCTCTTTATGATTGCAATGTGTTCGTATCACAATTTATCTATGTGCTACTCTAGCAATGTTATTAAAGTAGTTTTATTCCTCCTGCATGTGTGCAAAGGTGACAGTGTGTGCACCGTGTTAGTACTTGGTTTATGCTATGATCATGATCTCTTGTAGATTGCGAAGTTAACTATTGCTATGATAATATTGATGTGATCTATTCCTCCTACATATGCATGAAGGTGACAGTGTGTGTCAACACCCGGATTTTTAAGTCCAGATGCCTGTCATGCCATACATCGCAATCCCAGGAATATTGTTGTTGCGAGACATAACAGTTGAATATCATAAGTCATCATTCATTACATACCATAGTCGTCTTACAAATAGAGATCACATGATCCCCTATTACACACAGAGTCGATCTAGGGATCAACATTCACCAAGTTCATAGTTTCATAGCGGAAGCGTAACGTAGAAGGGACTCTCTAGTCCACAGGCCAACGTCTGACGTCAGAAGGCTCCCTAGTTGTCGTGGGCGTCCTGAGGGTCGTCTTCTTCATACTGCTGTTCTGCTTCAGAATCTGGCCATTTGAATAGCCAGGGACACAGCCGTGAGTACTTTAAAGTACTCGCAAACTAATACTAATGTAAGTGCTAACAATTCTAGTAAGGGGGTGCTAAGCTCTAGTTTATTTTGCGTAAAGCCAGTTTTAGTTCACAAACATTTTTGTAAACAACTCTTTCTGCGCTAACTAACTCAGGTGGGAACATTAGTGTCATTCCCACAACTCTGTTGTGATTCCAAGTCAAAGTCTCCGTTCAAGTTCAAAATCATAAGTCACCCTTCACCATTCATAGTTTTCAAAAAAATTCTGATGACGGAACAGTATGGCCTTTCCAACTGTCCATAACCGAGGACGCGGCTATTCGAATAGGTTTAACTCTGCAGAGGTTGTACACTTGTGCCACAACAATTGCAATAGTTCGTCAGGGGTAACTGGCCCTGATTTATCGTACGCAGTACGCGAACTACCAATCATAACCTTTCATTTACACACCCTAGTATGAGCACCTCTCCCCATGAGCTTGGCCTCCCAGTGAAGACAGTCAGTCAGCCTGGGAACTGCACAGGGCTTGGGCCGGACATTCACCTCATTTCGTACCATATCGTATCGTTTCTTTTGTGGTAGAGGCAGCTTTCGGCATAACCCCGATGACGCTTGTTTAGAGGGAACCCATACTAAGACACACAAACTTCCAGTTAAGCCCTACCCAGTTCGGGTATTGTGGGGGTACGGTAAAATTGGAATGGTATCGCATCCGAACCCAACCATCAGTGTTTTGTAAAATTCACCAAGTCATTCACAGATCACATTCACCTTCAAAATCATTCAATGGAATGCATCTCCATTCCAAGGTTTCAAAAACTCCTTCAAAATCTCTCAATAGAATGACTCGTCATTCCAAGGTTTTCGAAATCTTTTCAGTTTCCAGTTTCCCAAATGGAGAAGTCACTTTCAATCAGCACTAACATCTAGGTACGAGGGGTGCTAAGTATTTTGCTTTGCTTCTAGGCTAAGTTTGATACTCTTGCACTAGTCCAATACTAGCCAAGTGAATCATGAATCAAAAAGTATTTTGATGCAACCCAAGTATAAAAGCTTGTAAAGCAAAACTACTGGAAATCAGGAGCATAGGTATAAAGTAGATAAGGTAATGCCTTGCTCATAGTGAGGTTTGCAAGTTGCAAGATTATCATCTTGCATTGGTGTCAACTTGCAAAGGCCTAGTTTGGATAGGTAAAAGCTGGCTAACTTTACTACTCTAGTAACCAACTTGTACTCTGACCAAAGTTAACTATAAAAGTAACTGGTTTTTAGAAAACAATTAAGAATTTGGCAAAGTCAAAACTTGGGATGGGTTCACATCAGAAAATATAAGCATCATGGTGCCTTGCTCCAAGGGGGCTTGGCACTTTGCAAGAATATTAACTTGCAACCAAAAGTATAGCTTGCAAACCAGATCAATGATACTAGCTTGCAATAACTAACTGGCATTGGTATTGGCTTGCAAATAATCTTAATGACAATAGCTTGCCTTGGTAGAGAGTGGGGGTCGAAGTTCTCTTCTTCTCCTTCCTGGTGGTTTTAGTCCTCCCCTTCCTGATGGTCTCCGGTACTAGCGTCTAAAATACGAATACGGGGTACACAATTATCATACCAAACTTACATACTAACTCATCACACACAAGCTTCACACCGCTTAAACTAGCATCTCACACTACTATTAAGTGGGTGGAGGTGTTCCTCTTATTCAAGAAAATAATTTCCTCTCATACTAACTTAGGTGTTACTTTTAATTAACTCAGAGAAATAAACTCCTTTTATTATATTATTAAGATTTAATTTCTCTGATGAACACAATATGACCTAGGTTGACTAAGGTCAGCCTCTTCATACTCCTCATTTGAGAAAATGATTTAAATGAGGTTTCATACCTCTTTCAATTTAATACTAACAGGGTAGTGATTTAATGTCACTAAATACTCAACATAAGATTATATAGACCATGGTCCATACCTCATGTTGAAATACTTGAGACCAAGATTTAAATGAGAAGGAAACCTCTCATACGATTTAACACATAGTTGTAACTAGGTTAGCAACTACTATTGAGGGGATTTCACCATCTCAACAATTCATTGACTATTCTCATTACTTGTATTTACACCAATGCTACACTTAGGGTGCATTGGTTGTGTGGCTTGAGGAAAAATAATTTCCTCCCATTACATGTAAATGAGAGTTTCTATCTAAGGTTTGAGAAATACTTCTCTCTTATTGAAACTTCTTCATATTAAATTTCTCAAACAGTCATGCCTGAAATCATGTTGACTCAAGTCAACCATTCATCATCATCATTTGAGAAATAGAATTAAATGAGGTAAAATACCTCACTCCATTTAATAACACTACCTATGATTTAAATCTCTTAGTAATTCATATAGGTGAGTTTGGCCAGGGGTCCAAACATCATATGAATTCCCTTGAGACAAGATTTAAATGAAGCATAAGACTTCATATGAATTACTTAATAGTTTTGGACAATAACAACTAGTTAAACTAGCCATATTGCACATTTCTTAAACTAGGGCATGATCATGCAAAGTGACCACACCATTTTATTTCATAAACAATTAGTGTAAGTCAAATGTGAGCTAAAGGAGTTGGAATTTACTCAATAGCTAAATTGGTTGATTTTTAAGAATTATTCTAAGGCGAGAGAAGTCCCCGACTTGTTATTTTTGTCAGATTAATTCTACAAAGAGATTGACCATGAGGCCAGTGGCATTGGATAGATATTTTCCTAAGCTTTCCAAATATAATAAATTCATAAATTTTGGTTCAGCATATTTGAAACTATTCAATTTCAAAGTGGGGTTCAGTATTTAAATCTATAACCAATTTATTTAACAGGGTTTGAACAATGGGCCGGCGGGAAAATTAATGGGCCGAAAGATTTGAAAAGCCCGGGGGCAGCCCAACTAGCGCTGCGGGCCAGCTGACAAAGGGGCCCGCGCGTCAGTGAGTGAAACTCACCGAAACGGTACGGGGTGGTGCGGGCCGTAGGATTAGATGGCGATCGGGCGGCTGTGGTTCGTCGTCGTCGACGACGCGAGGACTGCGCCGGCACGGCGAGGCACGGGGGTCGACGGCGAGCTGGGACGTCGGCGAGCGGCGGCGTTGATGCAGTGGCGACGTTGTAGACGACGGCGAGTGCGCTGGTACCGATGGCGTCGTCGATGGTGCTCCAATTCGTCTGGCGATGATCTCAGGTCCTCCGCGGCTCCGGCGACGAAATTGGAGGGCTCCGGCGAGCAATCGAGGAGGAGGAGTGGATGAGGAGATCGAGGAGAGGGAGGCGATGATGATGGTGTGAAGAAATCGGTGAGAGGGGGCTTCCTTTTATAGCGACGCGAGGTGGCCGGAGGTCTCGCGGCGGGGTCGACATGGCCGCGGCGTTTCGGCGAGTAATGGGGATGGGTGAGGGCGGCGCTAGGTAGGTGACATCCAGCGAGGCTAACGCGCGTGATAGCGAGGTGGGGGACGGTCGGGTGACGACGCATTGCGTCCGTGTCCGTGGCGGCGTCCACGGGAAAATGTCGACGGCGTCGACGGCGGCAGCGGCGCGAGGACACGGGACCGTGTCGCGGGTTGGCGCGGCGACGGCGATGCTCAACGCGAAGAGAGGGGGTCCAGGGGAGGCGTGCTGCGGCGAGGCGACGCGTGCCCGGTGACGTCGGCTGCGAGCATGCTCGCGACGTCCTCGGCATGCCGATGCCGTTCTGGGCGCGCTTCGTCCGGCGGCTGTCGTCATTCTCCTCGACACTGGAGGGGCTAGGGTGGTGTAGAGATGCATGGTGGCGGGTTTGGGCACCAGGGCCAGAAGGGGAGAGCAAGGGGAAGAGGGGGAGCACGGCATGGCCGGCATGCTATGGCATGGCCATGGCTAGGCCATGTCTTGCCCTTCCCTAGGGTTGCTGTGGTGGTGTGAGGCAGAGAGGGGGCAAGGGGACAGTATGGTGTAGGTTGGGGTAGATTATGGGTAGTGTAGGACACTATTTCAAATAGTGTGTGTTGTTCCCTATTTATGTTTCAACAAATTTTGCCCAAATTTGAATTGGCTCAAAAGGTTGACAATTTTGAAAAGGGTGTAAATGGTTTGGTTCTAAATGACCAGAGGCAAGGAAAGGTGGTGGTGGAATTTAGAAATTTAAAGAATGACAATTTTCACTAAGTGGGAGATTGTTCCACTTAATTAAAAGTGCCAACTTTGGATGAGCCTAGCAATTGATCCAAAAGGATTGGGGCAAGGTGGTCTTTACAAAAAGTGTTCATCTTGATGTCCTCTTGGATGACATGCAAGGAGTTGGGAAAGTTTAGTTTGAAAAACTTGAAATGGAGAGGCTCAAAGGAGGGACCAGAATAATTATGGCAGATTGGACCATTATTGTATGTGAGCCAAATTTGAATTTGACAACCATTTGAAAAGTGTTTCTTTGAGTCCAAAAGTTGTAATAGATGTTGAGTAACATTATACAACTAATGGGGAAGGTCAAAATGGTCTAGGGTCCCAATTTGGAAAAATGGCATAAGCCCTATGTGAGGGTTTTGTGAATTTCTAACTATTTATTCTTTTATTTTTTTCTTGGCCTCACTTTGACAAGGGTGAGGTTTATTTGGTGTTAGATTGAGGGAGGTGAAAGGTTCCAATCATTTTGAGACAAGGTTGGTGCCTAGGTCAAGATTTGATAAATTGGCCCTATGGGTATGTGAGGGAAAAATGGAATTATCCCACTATTGGATTTCTCTCCATTTGACTGGACTTGTCTTGACTCTAATGTCAAACTTATTAATTTAGAAACATTTTCAAACCATTGAAACCATCCCAAAAGGTTTAGCTCAAAGATTTGCAAAATTGGCCAAAACACAGAGAGGGAACATGTCAATTTTTCTTATTCTTGTAAGATGCTCCCCTTGCTTTACTTGAGCAAGGTGGAGGGTCAAGTTAGGGTTAGATTGGGTTCAGAGATGGCTTCACATCATTTGGTAAAGGTAGAAGTGCATAGGACAAGAATTGGGAAAATGGCTATGGGTCACATATGCCTCTATGCATATGTGGCATTTGATTTTTACTTTGACTATGCTTGTTCCAGAAGATGTTATTGAGAGTTGAAAAGATATCTAGGAGTGATCCAACCATTCAACTTCAAGTCTAGGGTCAAGATTCTCAAATTTACAAATTTAATATTTTGCTCTCATATGCCTCTATGGCATTATTACTCTCTTTTTGAAAACCCTGTGTTCCACTTTGGATTGTGTTGGAAAAGTACTAGATAAGGTTTGTAAGGGTTTTCCAAACTCCTCAACAAAGTAGAGAGGCCTAGGTAAAGTTTTCCAAGAAAATGACCATAGGCATATATGCCTCTTTCTTTAAATAAGATTTTTCCTTTTTATTTTATTCCTCAAAGATTGAGGACAAGAGGGGTGTGGTTTAGGGTTTAATAAGTTTTGCAAAGATTCACCACCATTGAGCCAAAAGAAGAGGTAGGGTTTAAGATTCACATATTAGGGCTATAGGCCCACATATGGTTTTTCCTTTATTTTTGGGGTTTCTCACAAATATATCCAAGGGATTTTGGAGAAGGTTAGGGTTTAAAGTTTTCTTATTTGATTTCTTTCTCTTTTAACTTTATTTGGTTTGTGATCTTCACTTGATCACTCTAGGGTTTGAGGGTGTATCACACAAGTATACTACACTCATCAAGGCAAAAACACCAGTAGTAGGTAGGAGCACTAAGCATAATACCTCATATAAGAAAAGTTTTTTTTGGCTCTCATTTTTGTACAAAGTAAATTCATTTCCTCTTTATTTTGAAATTTGGGGTGTTACAAACCCTTCCCCCTTAAACAAATCTCGTCCCGAGATTTTAAGAAGAGTTAGGTTCCTAAGAGAGATTGGGTGATAGGATTTAGCAGGGAACATACTTGGCATATTCTGAGATGTTTCTTGTATTTCGGTGGCCTTCAGGTTGTAGTAGCGACCGTTGCGGTTGTTCGGGTAGTTTGGAGCAAACTTCCTTCTGGTTGCGATATGGCGCTGCTGCTGTGCAGATGTAGCGGGGTTGGCGGCAGTCTTGGCAAACTTCTTGGGGCATTCATTGGAGTAATGACCTACAGTTCCACATGCATAGCAGGTTACCGTTGCCTTGTCGTTTTGTGTAATGGGTACAGCATTGCTTCCAGTCCTTGGGGCTTGGTTGGCGGCTTTCACCGGGCACTTGTTAGAGTAGTGACCAGTAACACCACATGCGTAGCAAGTCACATTGGACTTGCCTCTGAGAGCATGGTGGGGTATTGGGATGAGCCGTTCTAGTGATGCTATCTTCACGCGGAGGCGGGCAATGAGGTAATCCTTCTTGGCTTGCTGATGGCGAAGTGCCTTGCGCTCCATTGCCAGGATGTTGATGGCGTCAGTCATCTTGGCGTGCTCAGGGTGTATCTGATTGGCCTAGGTACGGGAGTTGTTGCGGGTAGGAGGGGCCATCTGAACATTGAAGTAGATGATAAGATAAGAGGGAAACTTCTATGGTTTGTTTGAGTTAAAAGTCAAGAATTTAAAACTTGAAAACTTGAGGAGTGTTGAGGGGGGAAAAAAAACCAGCAACACTTTTTCATTCATACCAAACATCACACATTACAAATCTAACACACCGTTGGTTTGAAGAACCATTCATTCGTTATACGATACAAGGGGATCCTGATACAACTCACACCTACTTAATTGTTGGAGTGATACTACTTTTCTGGGCGGATTCTTCTTCTTCACGGGTGAGGTGCTTGGCGAGAGGCGAGGGCGTTGTCCAAATCCCTGCGGGTTTTGTACCGCTGAAGTCCCGAGGTGCTTCGTAGGGGTTCATCTTTGGTTGCGGTGGGGGCATGGTCATTGGTTCTCCCTGTGGGTCATGTCTTGGGTAGTAGATGAAGCGAGTGTTCTTGATCTTGTCCTTATTTTGTCCACACAGACGAAAAATTGCTTCCTGCATCGCTTCAGCTAGTCCTTCCTTCCAAGTGTTTCCCGTTACAGAAATCCAAATGGTTTCCCATACCGGGGCCTCAAGCTTCTTTCGTAGATCAGTAGAAACGTCCCACTGAGGTGGTTCTCCTGACTTAGCCTTGAGTGGTATTCCGAAGAACTTGGGGTACGGGTGTCCTAGATAATCCACTAGTTGCTTCAATTCTTTCTCGAACTTGAGGTCGCTTTCGGGACCAAGCTGATAGGACTCCCATTGGTACGTCATCTGTGAGCAAAGAGGAGTAGATTAGAGAAGTAGTCAAGTGTGCAAATTTTTATGTAGGCTTGCAAGAAGTAGAGTATGTCTTTCTCATTTTTGGCAAAGAATTTCAAAGGTAAGAGTAAGGACCAGTTTTCACAAATATTCACTTCATTGGTTTTTGAATCTAAGTTTTTCAGACGTCCATTCTAACTAGGGTCTCCTAAGGTCAAACAATGGCTCTGATACCAACTTGTCAACACCCGGATTTTTAAGTCCAGATGCCTGTCATGCCATACATCGCAATCCCAGGAATATTGTTGTTGCGAGACATAACAGTTGAATATCATAAGTCATCATTCATTACATACCATAGTCGTCTTACAAATAGAGATCACATGATCCCCTATTACACACAGAGTCGATCTAGGGATCAACATTCACCAAGTTCATAGTTTCATAGCGGAAGCGTAACGTAGAAGGGACTCTCTAGTCCACAGGCCAACGTCTGACGTCAGAAGGCTCCCTAGTTGTCGTGGGCGTCCTGAGGGTCGTCTTCTTCATACTGCTGTTCTGCTTCAGAATCTGGCCATTTGAATAGCCAGGGACACAGCCGTGAGTACTTTAAAGTACTCGCAAACTAATACTAATGTAAGTGCTAACAATTCTAGTAAGGGGGTGCTAAGCTCTAGTTTATTTTGCGTAAAGCCAGTTTTAGTTCACAAACATTTTTGTAAACAACTCTTTCTGCGCTAACTAACTCAGGTGGGAACATTAGTGTCATTCCCACAACTCTGTTGTGATTCCAAGTCAAAGTCTCCGTTCAAGTTCAAAATCATAAGTCACCCTTCACCATTCATAGTTTTCAAAAAAATTCTGATGACGGAACAGTATGGCCTTTCCAACTGTCCATAACCGAGGACGCGGCTATTCGAATAGGTTTAACTCTGCAGAGGTTGTACACTTGTGCCACAACAATTGCAATAGTTCGTCAGGGGTAACTGGCCCTGATTTATCGTACGCAGTACGCGAACTACCAATCATAACCTTTCATTTACACACCCTAGTATGAGCACCTCTCCCCATGAGCTTGGCCTCCCAGTGAAGACAGTCAGTCAGCCTGGGAACTGCACAGGGCTTGGGCCGGACATTCACCTCATTTCGCATCATATCGTATCGTTTCTTTTGTGGTAGAGGCAGCTTTCGGCATAACCCCGATGACGCTTGTTTAGAGGGAACCCATACTAAGACACACAAACTTCCAGTTAAGCCCTACCCAGATTCAGGTATTGTGGGGGTACGGTAAAATTGGAATGGTATCGCATCCGAACCCAACCATCAGTGTTTTGTAAAATTCACCAAGTCATTCACAGATCACATTCACCTTCAAAATCATTCAATGGAATGCATCTCCATTCCAAGGTTTCAAAAACTCCTTCAAAATCTCTCAATAGAATGACTCGTCATTCCAAGGTTTTCGAAATCTTTTCAGTTTCCAGTTTCCCAAATGGAGAAGTCACTTTCAATCAGCACTAACATCTAGGTACGAGGGGTGCTAAGTATTTTGCTTTGCTTCTAGGCTAAGTTTGATACTCTTGCACTAGTCCAATACTAGCCAAGTGAATCATGAATCAAAAAGTATTTTGATGCAACCCAAGTATAAAAGCTTGTAAAGCAAAACTACTGGAAATCAGGAGCATAGGTATAAAGTAGATAAGGTAATGCCTTGCTCATAGTGAGGTTTGCAAGTTGCAAGATTATCATCTTGCATTGGTGTCAACTTGCAAAGGCCTAGTTTGGATAGGTAAAAGCTGGCTAACTTTACTACTCTAGTAACCAACTTGTACTCTGACCAAAGTTAACTATAAAAGTAACTGGTTTTTAGAAAACAATTAAGAATTTGGCAAAGTCAAAACTTGGGATGGGTTCACATCAGAAAATATAAGCATCATGGTGCCTTGCTCCAAGGGGGCTTGGCACTTTGCAAGAATATTAACTTGCAACCAAAAGTATAGCTTGCAAACCAGATCAATGATACTAGCTTGCAATAACTAACTGGCATTGGTATTGGCTTGCAAATAATCTTAATGACAATAGCTTGCCTTGGTAGAGAGTGGGGGTCGAAGTTCTCTTCTTCTCCTTCCTGGTGGTTTTAGTCCTCCCCTTCCTGATGGTCTCCGGTACTAGCGTCTAAAATACGAATACGGGGTACACAATTATCATACCAAACTTACATACTAACTCATCACACACAAGCTTCACACCGCTTAAACTAGCATCTCACACTACTATTAAGTGGGTGGAGGTGTTCCTCTTATTCAAGAAAATAATTTCCTCTCATACTAACTTAGGTGTTACTTTTAATTAACTCAGAGAAATAAACTCCTTTTATTATATTATTAAGATTTAATTTCTCTGATGAACACAATATGACCTAGGTTGACTAAGGTCAGCCTCTTCATACTCCTCATTTGAGAAAATGATTTAAATGAGGTTTCATACCTCTTTCAATTTAATACTAACGGGGTAGTGATTTAATGTCACTAAATACTCAACATAAGATTATATAGACCATGGTCCATACCTCATGTTGAAATACTTGAGACCAAGATTTAAATGAGAAGGAAACCTCTCATACGATTTAACACATAGTTGTAACTAGGTTAGCAACTACTATTGAGGGGATTTCACCATCTCAACAATTCATTGACTATTCTCATTACTTGTATTTACACCAATGCTACACTTAGGGTGCATTGGTTGTGTGGCTTGAGGAAAAATAATTTCCTCCCATTACATGTAAATGAGAGTTTCTATCTAAGGTTTGAGAAATACTTCTCTCTTATTGAAACTTCTTCATATTAAATTTCTCAAACAGTCATGCCTGAAATCATGTTGACTCAAGTCAACCATTCATCATCATCATTTGAGAAATAGAATTAAATGAGGTAAAATACCTCACTCCATTTAATAACACTACCTATGATTTAAATCTCTTAGTAATTCATATAGGTGAGTTTGGCCAGGGGTCCAAACATCATATGAATTCCCTTGAGACAAGATTTAAATGAAGCATAAGACTTCATATGAATTACTTAATAGTTTTGGACAATAACAACTAGTTAAACTAGCCATATTGCACATTTCTTAAACTAGGGCATGATCATGCAAAGTGACCACACCATTTTATTTCATAAACAATTAGTGTAAGTCAAATGTGAGCTAAAGGAGTTGGAATTTACTCAATAGCTAAATTGGTTGATTTTTAAGAATTATTCTAAGGCAGAGAAGTCCCTGACTTGTTATTTTTGTCAGATTAATTCTACAAAGAGATTGACCATGAGGCCAGTGGCATTGGATAGATATTTTCCTAACTTTCCAAATATAATAAATTCATAAATTTTGGTTCAGCATATTTGAAACTATTCAATTTCAAAGTGGGGTTCAGTATTTAAATCTATAACCAATTTATTTAACAGGGTTTGAACAATGGGCCGGCGGGAAAATTAATGGGCCGAAAGATTTGAAAAGCCCGGGGGCAGCCCAACTAGCGCCGCGGGCCAGCCGACAAAGGGGCCCGCGCGTCGGTGAGTGAAACTCACCGAAACGGTACGGGGTGGTGCGGGCCGTAGGATTAGATGGCGATCGGGCGGGCGTGGTTCGTCGTCGTCGGACGACGCGAGGACGGCGCGGCACGGCGAGGCACGGGGGTCGACGGCGAGCCGGGACGTCGGCGAGCGGCGGCGTTGATGCAGGCGACGTTGTAGACGACGGCGAGTGCGCCGGTACCGATGGCGTCGTCGATGGTGCTCCAATTCGTCGGCGATGATCTCAGGTCCTCCGCGGCTCCGGCGACGAAATTGGAGGGCTCCGGCGAGCAATCGAGGAGGAGGAGTGGATGAGGAGATCGAGGAGAGGGAGGCGATGATGATGGTGTGAAGAAATCGGTGAGAGGGGGCTTCCTTTTATAGCGACGCGAGGTGGCCGGAGGTCTGCGGCGGGGTCGACATGGCCGCGGCGTTTCTGGCGAGTAATGGGGATGGGTGAGGGCGGCGCTAGGTAGGTGACATCCGGGCGAGGCTAACGCGCGTGATAGCGAGGTGGGGGACGGTCGGGTGACGACGCATTGCGTCCGTGTCTGTGGCGGCGTCCACGGGAAAATGTCGACGGCGTCGACGGCGGCAGGCGGCGCGAGGACACGGGACCGTGTCAGGCGGGTTGGCGCGGCGACGGCGATGCTCAACGCGAAGAGAGGGGGTCCAGGGGAGGCGTGCTGCGGCGAGGCGACGCGTGCCCGGTGACGTCGGCTGCGAGCATGCTCGCGACGTCCTCGGCATGCCGATGCCGTTCTGGGCGCGCTTCGTCCGGCGGCTGTCGTCGTTCTCCTCGACACTGGAGGGGCTAGGGTGGTGTAGAGATGCATGGTGGCGGGTTTGGGCACCAGGGCCAGAAGGGGAGAGCAAGGGGAAGAGGGGGAGCACGGCATGGCCGGCATGCTATGGCATGGCCATGGCTAGGCCATGTCTTGCCCTTCCCTAGGGTTGCCGTGGTGGTGTGAGGCGTAGAGGGGGCAAGGGGACAGTATGGTGTAGGTTGGGGTAGATTATGGGTAGTGTAGGACACTATTTCAAATAGTGTGTGTTGTTCCCTATTTATGTTTCAACAAATTTTGCCCAAATTTGAATTGGCTCAAAAGGTTGACAATTTTGAAAAGGGTGTAAATGGTTTGGTTCTAAATGACCAGAGGCAAGGAAAGGTGGTGGTGGAATTTAGAAATTTAAAGAATGACAATTTTCACTAAGTGGGAGATTGTTCCACTTAATTAAAAGTGCCAACTTTGGATGAGCCTAGCAATTGATCCAAAAGGATTGGGGCAAGGTGGTCTTTACAAAAAGTGTTCATCTTGATGTCCTCTTGGATGACATGCAAGGAGTTGGGAAAGTTTAGTTTGAAAAACTTGAAATGGAGAGGCTCAAAGGAGGGACCAGAATAATTATGGCAGATTGGACCATTATTGTATGTGAGCCAAATTTGAATTTGACAACCATTTGAAAAGTGTTTCTTTGAGTCCAAAAGTTGTAATAGATGTTGAGTAACATTATACAACTAATGGGGAAGGTCAAAATGGTCTAGGGTCCCAATTTGGAAAAATGGCATAAGCCCTATGTGAGGGTTTTGTGAATTTCTAACTATTTATTCTTTTATTTTTTTCTTGGCCTCACTTTGACAAGGGTGAGGTTTATTTGGTGTTAGATTGAGGGAGGTGAAAGGTTCCAATCATTTTGAGACAAGGTTGGTGCCTAGGTCAAGATTTGATAAATTGGCCCTATGGGTATGTGAGGGAAAAATGGAATTATCCCACTATTGGATTTCTCTCCATTTGACTGGACTTGTCTTGACTCTAATGTCAAACTTATTAATTTAGAAACATTTTCAAACCATTGAAACCATCCCAAAAGGTTTAGCTCAAAGATTTGCAAAATTGGCCAAAACACAGGAGAGGGAACATGTCAATTTTTCTTATTCTTGTAAGATGCTCCCCTTGCTTTACTTGAGCAAGGTGGAGGGTCAAGTTAGGGTTAGATTGGGTTCAGAGATGGCTTCACATCATTTGGTAAAGGTAGAAGTGCATAGGACAAGAATTGGGAAAATGGCTATGGGTCACATATGCCTCTATGCATATGTGGCATTTGATTTTTACTTTGACTATGCTTGTTCCAGAAGATGTTATTGAGAGTTGAAAAGATATCTAGGAGTGATCCAACCATTCAACTTCAAGTCTAGGGTCAAGATTCTCAAATTTACAAATTTAATATTTTGCTCTCATATGCCTCTATGGCATTATTACTCTCTTTTTGAAAACCCTGTGTTCCACTTTGGATTGTGTTGGAAAAGTACTAGATAAGGTTTGTAAGGGTTTTCCAAACTCCTCAACAAAGTAGAGAGGCCTAGGTAAAGTTTTCCAAGAAAATGACCATAGGCATATATGCCTCTTTCTTTAAATAAGATTTTTCCTTTTTATTTTATTCCTCAAAGATTGAGGACAAGAGGGGTGTGGTTTAGGGTTTAATAAGTTTTGCAAAGATTCACCACCATTGAGCCAAAAGAAGAGGTAGGGTTTAAGATTCACATATTAGGGCTATAGGCCCACATATGGTTTTTCCTTTATTTTTGGGGTTTCTCACAAATATATCCAAGGGATTTTGGAGAAGGTTAGGGTTTAAAGTTTTCTTATTTGATTTCTTTCTCTTTTAACTTTATTTGGTTTGTGATCTTCACTTGATCACTCTAGGGTTTGAGGGTGTATCACACAAGTATACTACACTCATCAAGGCAAAAACACCAGTAGTAGGTAGGAGCACTAAGCATAATACCTCATATAAGAAAAGTTTTTGTTGGCTCTCATTTTTGTACAAAGTAAATTCATTTCCTCTTTATTTTGAAATTTGGGGTGTTACAGTGTGCATGCTATGCTAGTACTTGGTTTAGTCTTTTGATCTATCTTACACTAAAGGTTACTAAAATATGAGCATTATTGTGGAGCTTGTTAACTCCGGCATTGAGGGTTCGTGTAATCCTACGCAATGTGTTCATCATCCAACAAAAGTGTAGAGTATGCATTTATCTATTCTGTTATGTGATCAATGTTGAGAGTGTCCACTAGTGAAAGTGTAATCCCTAGGCCTTGTTACTAAATACTGCTATCGCTGCTTGTTTACTGTTTTACTGCGTTACTACTGCTGCAATACTACCACCATCAACTACACGCCAGCAAGCACTTTTCTGGCACCGTTGCTACTGCTCATATATATTTATACCACCTGTATTTCACTATCTCTTCGCCGAACTAGTGCACCTATTAGGTGTGTTGGGAACACAAGAGACTTCTTGCTTTGTGGTTGCAGGGTTGCATGAGAGGGATATCTTTGACCTCTTCCTCCCTGAGTTCGATAAACCTTGGGTGATCCACTTAAGGGAAAACTTGGTGCTGTTCTACAAACCTCTGCTCTTGGAGGCCCAACACTGTCTACAGGAAAGGAGGGGGAACGTAGACATCAAGCACTTTTCTGGCGCCGTTGCCGGGGAGGGAAGGTAAACGGCACTCACACATTGGCAAGCCCGGCAACTAAGCACTTTTCCTCCCTCGTCAACTACGCGCCAAGCACTTTTCTGGCGCCGTTGCCGGGGAGGAAAGGTAAAAGGCTATCACACTCCGGTCCCAGGTAAAGTACTTTTCTGTTGCCGTTGTGTGTGTGCTCGAAGCTATTTCCTTTAGATCCTGCAATTGCATCTTTTTGTTTCTTGTTACACTAGTAAGGCTTAATGGAAGACAACAACAAAATGAGAGATCTTTATGAACTTTATCTTGAATTAGGACATGATGTGTTTGAAGAGAGAATTAAAAAACCCATGGAACTTATGCATGCTAATGGGAATGTTATTGATATGAATGCTTTGAACACTATTGTTGCTAATGCTATGGAAAATTCTAAGCTTGGGGAAGCTGGCTTTGATGAGCATGATATTTTTAGTCCCCCAAGCATTGAGGAGAAAATTTTCTTTGATGATACTTTGTCTCCTATATTTGATGATGAGAATAATAATGATAGCTACTTTGTTGAATTTTCTCCCACTACAACTAATAAAATTGATTATGCCTATGTGGAGAGTAATAATTTTATGCATGAGACTCATGATAAGAATGCTTTATGTGATAGTTATATTGTTGAGTTTGCTCATGTTGCTACTGAAAGTTATTATGAGAGAGGAAAATATGGTTGTAGAAATTTTCATGTTACTAAAATGCCTCTCTATGTGCTGAAATTTTTGAAGCTACACTTGTTTTATCTTCCTATGCTTGTCACTTTGCTCTTCATGAACTTGTTTATTTACAAGGTTCCTATGCATAGGAAGCATGTTAGACTTAAATGTGTTTTGAATTTGCCTCTTGATGCTCTCTTTTGCTTCAAATACTATTTCTTGCGAGTGCATCATTAAAACTGCTGAGCCCATCTTAATGGCTAAAAAGAAAGAACTTCTTGGGAGATAACCCATGTGTTATTTTGCTACAGTAATTTGTTTTATATTTGTGTATTGGAAGTTGTTTACTACTGTAACAACCTCTCCTTATCTTAGTTTTGTGTTTTGTTGTGCCAAGTAAAGTCTCTATGGTAAAGTTGATACTAGATTTGGATTGCTGCGCACAAACAGCATTGCTGTCTGTCACGAATCTGGGTCTAATTCTCTGTAGGTAACTCAGAAAATTAAGCCAATTTACGTGAGTGATCCTCAGATATGTACGCAACTTTCATTAGTTTTGAGTTTTTCCGTTTGAGCAAGTCTGGTGCCATTTTAAAATTCGTCTTTACGGACTGTTCTGCTTTTGACAGATTCTGCCTTTTATTTCGCATTGCTTCTTTCGCTGTGTTGGGTGGATTTCTTTGTTCCATTACCTTCCAGTAGCTTTGAGCAATGTCCAGAAGTGTTAAGAATGATTGTGTCACCTCTGAACATGTGAGTTTTTGATTATGCACTAACCCTCTAATGAGTTTGCTTAAAGTTTGGTGTGGAAGAAGTTTTCAAGGGTCAAGAGAGGAGGATGATATACTATGATCAAGAAGAGTGAAGAGTCTAAGCTTGGGGATGCCCCCATGGTTCATCCCTGCCTATTTCAAGAAGACTCAAGCATCTAAGCTTGGGGATTCCCAAGGCATCCCCTTCTTCATCGACAAATTATCAGGTTCCTTCTCTTGAAACTATATTTTTATTCGGTCACATCTTATGTACTTTACTTGGAGCGTCTGTTTGCTTTTGTTTTTGTTTATGTTTGAATAAGTTCATCCTTGTGTGGGAGAGAGACACGCTCCGCTGGTTCGTATGAACACATGTGTTCTTAGCTCATAATATTCATGGCGAAGTTTCCTCTTCGTTAAATTGTTATATGGTTGGAATTGGAAAATGATACATGTAGTAATTGCTATAATGTCTTGGGTAATTTGATACTTGGCAATTGTTGTGCTCATGTTTAAGCTCTTGCATCATATACTTTGCACCTATTAGTGAAGAAATACATAGAGCATGCTAAAATTTGGTTTGCATAATTGGTCTCTCTAAGGTCTAGATAATTTCTAGTATTGAGTTTGAACAACGAGGAAGACGGTGTAGAGTCTTATAATGTTTACAATATGTCTTTTATGTGAGTTTTGCTGCACCGGTTCATCCTTGTGTTTGTTTCAAATAACCTTGCTAGCCTAAACCTTGTATCGAGAGGGAATACTTCTCATGCATCCAAATCCTTGAGCCAACCACTATGCCATTTGTGTCCACCATACCTACCTACTACATGGTATTTCCTGCCATTCCAAAGTAAATTGCTTGAGTGCTACCTTTAAACAATTCAAAATTTATCACCTCTGATTTGTGTCAATGTTTTATAGCTCATGAGGAAGTATGTGGTGTTTATCTTTCAATCTTGTTGGGCAACTTTCACCAATGGACTAGTGGCTTCATCCGCTTATCCAATAATTTTGCAAAAAGAGCTGGCAATGGGATTCCCAGTCCCAAATTAATTAACAAAAATAGACACTCCTCCATGGTATGTGATTGTTGGACGGCACCCGAAGGATTCGGTTAGCCATGGCTTGTGTAAGCAAAGGTTGGGGGGAGTGTCATCATAATAAAACTAAAATAAAAAGGCACTCCTTCATGGTATGAGATTGTTGGCAGGCACCCGAGGATTCGGTTAGCCATGGTTTGTGAAAGAAAGGTTGGAGGGAGTGCCACTCAAAAATGAAATAAAATGGGAGCCGCTCTTTGAAGGTTTGCCTGGCAAGGGGGTTAGAGTACCCGCTACCATTCGTTGACAACAACAAACACCTCTCAAAACTTTATTTTTATGCTCTCTTTATGTTTTCAAAATAGAAGCTCTAGCACAAATATAGCAATCGATGCTTTCCTCTTTGAAGGACCATTCTTTTACTTTTATTGTTGAGTCAGTTCACCTATTTCTCTCCATCTCAAGAAGCAAACACTTGTGTGAACTGTGCATTGATTCCTACATATTTGCATATTGCATTTGTTATATTGCTTTGCATTGACAATTGTCCATGAGATATACATGTTACAAGTTGGAAGCAACCGCTAAAACTTAATCTTCCTTTGTGTTGCTTCAATACCTTTACTTTGAATTATTGCTTTATGAGTTAACTCTTATGCAAGACTTATTGATGCCTGTCTTGAAAGTGCTATTCATGAAAAGTCATTGCTTTATGATTCAGGTGTTTACTCATGTCATTACCATTGTTTTGATCGCTGCATTCATTACATATGTTTACAATATGATCAAGTTTATGATGGCATGTCACTTCAGAAATTATCTTTGTTATCGTTTTACCTGCTCGGGACGAGCAGAACTAAGCTTGGGGATGCTGATACGTCTCTGACGTATCGATATTTCTTATGTTCCATGCCACATTATTGATGATATCTACATGTTTTATGCACACTTTATGTCATATTCGTGCATTTTCTGGAACTAACCTATTAACAAGATGCCGAAGTGCCAGTTCCTGTTTTCTGCTGTTTTTGGTTTCAGAAATCCTAGTAACGAAATATTCTCGGAATCGGACGAAATCAAGACCCAGATTCCTATTTTTCCCGGAACCATCCAGAACACTCGAGAGCCGCCAGAGGGGAGCCCTGGGGGCCCCACACCATACCCTGGCGCGGCCCGAGGGGGGGCCGCGCCGCCCTATGGTGTGGCCCCCCCAGAAGCCCTCCTGCGCCGCCTCTTCGCCTATATAAAGCCCCTGGATCGAAAACCCTATGGCGAAGAACCACGATACGGAAAACCTTCCAGAGCCGCCGCCATCGCGAAGCCAAGATCCGGGGACAGAGTCTCTCGTTCCGGCCCGCTCCCGGCGCGGGGAAGTGCCCCCGGACGGCTTCTCCATCGACACCGCTGCCATCTCCACCGCCATCTTCATCACCGATGCTGCTCCCATGAGGAGGGAGTAGTTCTCCATCGAGGCTCGGGGCTGTACCGGTAGCTATGTGGTTCATCTCTCTCCTGTGTGCTTCAATACAATAATCTCATGAGCTGCCTTACATGATTGAGATTCATATGATGATGCTTGTAATCTAGATGTCATTATGCTAGTCAAGTGAGTTTTACTTATGTGATCTCCGGAGACTCCTTGTCCCACGTGTGTAAAGGTGACAGTGTGTGCACCGTGTGGGTCTCTTAGGCTATATTTCACAGAATACTTATTCACTGTTGAATGGCATAGTGAGGTGCTTATTTATATCTCTTTATGATTGCAATGTGTTCGTATCACAATTTATCTATGTGCTACTCTAGCAATGTTATTAAAGTAGTTTTATTCCTCCTGCATGTGTGCAAAGGTGACAGTGTGTGCACCGTGTTAGTACTTGGTTTATGCTATGATCATGATCTCTTATAGATTGCGAAGTTAACTATTGCTATGATAATATTGATGTGATCTATTCCTCCTACATATGCATGAAGGTGACAGTGTGCATGCTATGCTAGTACTTGGTTTAGTCTTTTGATCTATCTTACACTAAAGGTTACTAAAATATGAGCATTATTGTGGAGCTTGTTAACTCCGGCATTGAGGGTTCGTGTAATCCTACGCAATGTGTTCATCATCCAACAAAAGTGTAGAGTATGCATTTATCTATTCTGTTATGTGATCAATGTTGAGAGTGTCCACTAGTGAAAGTGTAATCCCTAGGCCTTGTTACTAAATACTGCTATCGCTGCTTGTTTACTGTTTTACTGCGTTACTACTGCTGCAATACTACCACCATCAACTACACGCCGGAAGCACTTTTCTCGCACCGTTGCTACCGCTCATATATATTTATACCACCGTATTTCACTATCTCTTCGCCGAACTAGTGCACCTATTAGGTGTGTTGGGGACACAAGAGACTTCTTGCTTTGTGGTTGCAGGGTTGCATGAGAGGGATATCTTTGACCTCTTCCTCCCTGAGTTCGATAAACCTTGGGTGATCCACTTAAGGGAAAACTTGCTGCTGTTCTACAAACCTCTGCTCTTGGAGGCCCAACACTGTCTACAGGAAAGGAGGGGGAACGTAGACATCAAGCATGCTCAAACTCCTAAGAATGCTATTTCCTATAAGCATGTTAATTTTTGTGGAATACATAGACCTTGTGGAATTAATCAAATCAAAGATGAATATTGTATCCATCATGCTAATGAAAAAACTAGAAAGTGGTTTAGGGCTCTAGATGATCTTGGTAAAAAAGTTTGTGCCCTCTATCCTTTTATTTGTGAAGTTTGCCATGAAGTGGGTCATTTTAATTTTCAATGCTCCTCCAATGATAATTTGAACCCAATGAGTGCTGCAAATTTGTATTGTGATGATGAAATTACTCCTAATCAGCATGATGAACTTACTTTATTTTTGGGGTGTGAAGAACTGTCGAGAAAAATCTCTTTGTTACATATGAGTGATCTTGATATTGATGATGTCCTGCATGGGTGTTTTTCTTATTGCATTGATAATAGCCATACAAATACTTACATACAAAATATTTTAGAAGATGACACCTTGCCAAAATATGATAGGACCGCTGTGTGTTTTCAACTAATTAACGAAAAGGAGGGATCCTCCCAAGTTTCTTCTATTGTTTCTGAAAGTAAATCAGGTTATGCGGACAAGCCACCCTTCAAGCCTCTTCTTCCTGAAGAAGGGAACGAGGAGAAGGAAGAGAAAAAGAAGAAGAAGGGAATGAAGAAGAAGAAGAAGAAGAAGAAGAAGGGGAATAAAAAGAAAGAGGTAACATCATATCCCCGCGTATATGAGATAACAATAGGTAACCGTAAGTATGTTGCTCCTAATGATTATTGTGATAATGAATCTGAATATGATGATCTTCCTATGCCCTTTACATACATTAGCAATCATGATTTGAATGAGCACACTACTTTTGATATTGCAAATCTCTGGGAAACTAATTCTGAAAATGATGATGATAATAATTGCCATAGTGTCAGTACTATCCATGCTTCCTCCCATAATGATATAGAAAGCTCTAAGCTTGGGGAAGAGGTGTTTGCAAATCCTTTAGCTACTGGTCATTATGTTCTTGATACATCTCCTTCTAATAACAATAATGGTGTGGACACAGATAAACCGATTGTGAAGGATAACTATTCTATTTCTTATGATGACACTATGCCTCCGATCTCTAATGATTATTATAAAGAATGCTATGATATAGGTTCTAACTATCCTTATGAAACTTGTCATAGTCATGATTGGATTACCAAAAACAATCCCCTTAATAGGCAACTTGTTTACCATGTTCAAATTCTTGATAATAATCTTGCTCCAATTGCTATTAATAAGAATAACTCTTCTTATGCTAAAATTAATGATACTTCTATGCATATGAACCATGATAAGAATGTTTTAAGTGATGGGTATATTGTGGATTTCATCAATGATGCTACTGAAAGTTATTATGAGAGAGGGAAATATGGTTATATGCATCTTAATAATATTAAGTTTCCCCTCTTTATGTTGAGAATCTGGAAGTTACTCGTGTTTTATCCTCTTATGCTTGTCACTTTGTTCTTCATGAATTCATTTGTGTACAAGATTCCTCTTCATAGGAAGCATGTTAGACTTAAATTTGTTTTGAACTTGCCTCTTGAAGCTCTCTTTTGCTTCAAATACTATTTCCCGCAAATGGATCATTAAAACTGCTGAGCCCATCTTAATGGCTATAAAGAAAGAACTTCTTGGGAAATAACCCATGTGTTATTTTGCTACAGTACTTTGTTTTATATTTGTGTCTTGGAAGTTGTTTACTACTGTAGCAACCTCTCCTTATCATGTTTTTGTGCCAAGTCTCTATGGTAAAGTTGATGCTAGATTTGGATTGCTGCGCAGAAACAGCATTGCTGTCTGTCACGAATCTGGGTCTAATTCTCTGCAGGTAACTCAGAAAATTATGCCAATTTACGTGAGTGATCCTCAGATATGTACGCAACTTTCATTAGTTTTGCGTTTTTCCATTTGAGCAAGTCTGGTGCCATTTTAAAATTCGTCTTTATGGACTATTCTGTTTTTTGACAGATTCTGCCTTTTATTTCGCATTGCTTCTTTCGCTGTGTTGGGTGGATTTCTTTGTTCCATTACCTTCCAGTAGCTTTGAGCAATGTCCAGAAGTGTTAAGAATGATTGTGTCACCTCTGAACATGTGAGTTTTTGATTATGCACTAACCCTCTAATGAGTTTGCTTTGAGTTTGGTGTGGAGAAAGTTTTCAAGGGTCAAGAGAGGAAGATGATATACTATGATCAAGAAGAGTGGAAGCTCTAAGCTTGGGGATGCCCCGGTGGTTCACCCCTGCATATATCAAGAAGACTCAAGCGTCTAAGCTTGGGGATGCCCAAGGCATCCCCTTCTTCATCGATGAATTATCAGGTTCCTTCTCTTGAAACTATACTTTTATTCAATCACATCTTATGTACTTTACTTGGAGCGTCTGTTTGTTTGCTTTTGTTTTTGTTTTTGTTTGAATAAATGCTTGTGTGGGAGAGAGACACGCTCCGCTGGTTCATATGAACACATGTGTTCTTAGCTTTATCTTTTAGTGTTCATGGCGAAGGTTAAAACTGCTTCGTTCATTTTTATATGGTTGGAATTGGAAAATGCTACATGTAGTAATTGGTATGATGTCTTGAATAACTTGATACTTGGCAATTGTTGTGCTCTTATTTAAGCTCTTGCATCATATACCTTGCACCTATTAGTGAAGAAATACATAGAGCTTGTTAAAATTTGGTTTGCATGAGTGGTTTCTCTAGAGTCTAGATATTTTCTAGTAAGATGTTTGAACAACAAGGAAGACGATGTATAGTTTTATAATGCTTGTAATATGTCTTTTATGTGAGTTTTGCTGTACTAGTTCGCGCTTGTGTTTGCTTCAAACAACCTTGCTGGCCTAAACCTTGTATCGAGAGGGAATACTTCTCATGCATCCAAATCCTGAGCCAAACAACACTATGCCATTTGTGTCCACCATACCTACCTACTACATGGTATTTCTCTGCCATTCCAAAGTAAATTGCTTGAGTGCTACCTTTAAAATTCCATCATTCACCTTTGCAATATATAGCTCATGGGACAAATAGCTTAAAAACTATTGTGGTATTGAATATGTAATTATGTACTTTATCTCTTATTAAGTTGCTTGTTGTGCGATAACCATGTTCACTGGGGACGCCATCAACTACTCTTTGTTGAATTTCATGTGAGTTGCTATGCATGTTCGTCTTGTCTGAAGTAAGAGCGATCTACCACCATATGGTTAAGCATGCATATTGTTAGAGAAGAACATTGGGCCGCTAACTAAAGCCATGAATCATGGTGGAAGTTTCAGTTTTGGACACATATCCTCAATCTCCAGTGAGAATAATAATTGTTGTTACATGCTTATGCATTAAAGAGGAGTCCATTATCTGTTGTTCATGTTGTCCCGGTATGGGTGTCTAAGTTGAAGAATGATCAAAAGCGAGAAATCCAATGCGAACTTTCTCCTTAGACCCTTGTACAGGCGGCATGGAGGTACCCCATTGTGACACTTGGTCAAAACATGTGCATTGTGATGATCCGGTAGTCCAAGCTAAGTAGGACAAGGTGCGGGCACTATTAGTATACTATGCATGAGGCTTGCAACTTGTAAGATATAATTTACATGATACATATGCTTTATTACTACCGTTGACAAAATTGTTTCATGTTTTCAAAATAAAAGCTCTAGCACAAATATAGCAATCGATGCTTTCCTCTTTGAAGGACCATTCTTTTACTTTTATTGTTGAGTCAGTTCACCTATTTCTCTCCACCTCAAGAAGCAAACACTTGTGTGAACTTTGCATTGATTCTTACATATTTGCATATTGCATTTGTTATATTGCTTTACATTGACAACTATCCATGAGATATACATGTTACAAGTTGAAAGCAACCGCTGAAACTTAATCTTCCATTGTGTTGCTTCAATGTCTCTACTATGAATTTATTGCTTTATGAGTAACCCTTATGCAAGACTTATTGATGCTTGTCTCAAAAGTACTATTCATGAAAAGTCTTTGCTATATGATTCAATTGTTTACTCATTGCATTTACATTGTTTCGAATCGCTGCATTCATCTCATATGCTTTACAATGGTATGATTAAGATTATGTTGGTAGCATGTCACCTCAGAAATTATCTTTTATCGTTTACCTACTCGAGGACGAGTAGGAACTAAGCTTGGGGATGCTGATACGTCTCCAACGTATCTATAATTTCCGATGTTCCATGCTTGTTTTATGACAATACCAACATGTTTTGTTCACACTTTATATCATTTTTATGCGTTTTCCGGAACTAACCTATTAACAAGATGCCGAAAGGCCAGTTGCTGTTTTCTGCTGTTTTTGGTTCCAGAAAGGCTGTTCGGGCAATATTCTCGGAATTGGACGAAATCAACGCCAAACCTCCTATTTTTCCCGGAAGGCTCCAGAACACCGAAGAAGAGTCGGAGAGGGGCCAGGGGGCCACCACACCACATGGCGGCGCGGGCCGCACCACGGCCGCGCCGGCCTAGGGTGTGGCGCCCCCAGTGCCCCCTGCGCGCCTCTTCGCCTATAAAAGCCCTTTCGACCTAAAAACGCAGCACCAATTGACGAAACTCCGTAAAGACTCCAGTGGGCGCCGCCACCGTCGCGAAACTCCAATTCGGGGACGAACTGCATTCGGCATCCTGCCGGGACGGGGAAGTGCCCCCGGAAGGCTTCTCCATCAACACCGCTGCCATCTCCACCGCCATCTTCATCACCGCTGCTGCTCCCATGAGGAGGGAGTAGTTCTCCATCGAGGCTCGGGGCTGTACCGGTAGCTATGTGGTTAAATCTCTCTCCATGTACTTCAATACAATGATCTCATGAGCTGCTTTACATGATTGAGATTCATATGAGTTTTGTATCACAATTCATCTATGTGCTACTCTAGTGATGTTATTAAAGTAGTTCTATTCCTCCTGCACGTGTGTAAAGGTGACTAGTGTGTGCACCGTGTGGTTCTTGTCGTAGGCTATGATCATGATCTCTTGTAGATTGTGAAGTTAACTATTACTATGATGGTATTGATGTGATCTATTTGGTTATGTTGATCTATCTTACACTATAAGGTTACTTAAATATGAACAAATTGTGGAGCTTGTTAACTCCGGCATTGAGGGTTCGTGTAATCCTACGCAATGCGTTCATCATCCAACAAGAGTGTAGAGTATGCATTTATCTATTCTGTTATGTGATCAATGTTGAGAGTGTCCACTAGTGAAAGTGTAATCCCTAGGCCTTGTTCCTAAATACTGCTATCGCTGCTTGTTTCTTGTTTTCTTTGCGTTACTACTGCTGCAATACTACCACCATCAACTACACGCCAGCAAGCACTTTTCTGGCACCGTTGCTACTGCTCATACTTATTCATACCACCTGTATTTCACTATCTCTTCGCCGAACTAGTGCACCTATTTGGTGTGTTGGGGACACAAGAGACTTCTTGCTTTGTGGTTGCAGGGTTGCATGAGAGGGATATCTTTGACCTCTTCCTCCCTGAGTTCGATAAACCTTGGGTGATCCACTTAAGGGAAACTTGCTGCTGTTCTACAAACCTCTGCTCTTGGAGGCCCAACACTGTCTACAGGAAAGGAGGGGGAACGTAGACATCACTCCTCACGGCCAGGGAGACGAGGCGAAGTGATAGAGTTGGAGGAGCAGCAGCGGGAAAGGACGCCGGACGCCCGGACGCGAGGGAGAGGCTGGATAGGGTTTCAATGGCTGGGTCTCGAGTCTCGGCTGCTTTTCCCCCTCGCCCTGCGATTTCTTTTCCTTTCGCTCCGGCTGAGCCAATGACACACCGACACGTGGCCCAACCGGTGGAGACCCAGCGAGGCCGACGCCCAGCCCTCAAGCGACACATGCCTATCGTGGATAGCTTAGAAATGCCCCATGGGGGTGCAGCAATTATACCTTTAGATGTGTAGCCGTGATCGTTACTCACATGTAGCGGGTGCTAATGAGTGCGTACACGGGTGCACAATACATATGAAAGAGATTAATTCAGAAATTAATCATACAAAAGTCATAGATGACACAAGCATCACCATGGCCATGGAGACCGGCATGCAGAATAATCTCGCATGTGCACGCTGGACTGTAGATGCTCATCCTGGCGCAATTCCTGCTCACCATGGCCATGGGGAGCAAGCCTTCATTCAGCGCCCGCGAGCGCTGAAAGGAGGGCCGTAAGATCGGCAAGATCTTCATCATGGGCAACGATTTCCATAGAGCATACGGCACAGGCGCATCCGGGTATTACTGCACCGCTTCCATGAATGCATTGGCGAATTTGACTACTGAGCTTGGCACAAATTCAGCGGAGGCGTGGAAGTTCCTGGAACTGCATCAGGGGATATACCCAAAGGCTCCAATCCCAGCAACTACAGAGACGATTAGAAGCGGGCATAGAGAGATCCAGATCGGAGAAAGGAAGGGGAGGTTAAGAGGGAAGCGCCAGAGAGGGGCTGTCGGAGAGCGTGAAGAAAAGGAGGAAAGCGTGGGGACGACGAAGACCGACGCCGCCACTGGAGGGGAGCTGTTCGAGCCCGACGCCGCCGTCGGAGGGAGCTGCTCGAGGGCGTTTGGTTGTCCCACCAGAAACCAAACGGACGAAACGGTGGCATGGCATTAGTGCGTAATATATATTTCAGTGGGGGGCAAAGTCGGTATAAAATATGACATACCACCAGAAACCTTCCGCAGATGATATAGACTAGATGACCCGTTGCGCCCAGGCGCAACCCACAAAAGCTAAAGCGAGAAAACACCACCCATAAGCAGAAACACATTGAACATAATATGTAGGCCATGATTGAACAACATATAATATAATTATTTTGACAAACTTACATGTCAATAACACTACAACCTGTGTACCTTATGAAGAAAGCATAAGTGGATCAAAAGACTGAAATACACAAAATGATCCCGCATGATAAGACAAACACAGTTTTTTTTTCCAAGAAAAGACAACCAAAGGATCTTTTTATTTCATCAAGACTGGGAGAGAATAATCACAAGATTGATTAGAGTGTAGGGAACAGATAGAAAGAGGGACTCATTAAACAGTCAAACTACATTGCCAAGTTCAGAGAAACTGCAACCGTGCAAAATGAAACTGGAACCGTGCAAAATAACCTGAAAACCAACTAACTCACCAACAAGCTCCGTACATAGATTAAAGTTGAATTCTACATCATACAACAATAACAACAGCAACAACAACAACATCAAAGTCTTTTTCCCAAGCCATTGGAATTCATAGGAATACCGACTATACAGGTAAGTTGGGTCTATATTTTTTCCAAGCCATTAGAATTCCATAAGCCAAAACTTGTATACAAGAAATAGCGACTCACTGAAGGCATGGAAATCATTCACACATATGCTGTATTTGACATGTGCTGAAGACTGAAAAACAGTCAGGGATGTATTAGCTTTACTTTAGCAGAGAGTTTGCATGCCATAGCAGAGCATCAAGAAAATATCAACCATGAAATTTCAAATTTTATATTATATACATGAACATAGCATAAGCAATTACAAAATCCCACCACATATAGAGCAGGTCGTACAACAATACAAACATTGCTAGTATAGATTTTAATACAGAAGCTAAACCTATTGTTGCATATCTAAATATGTACTATGTATCCCTCCTCTACGGATTTCATTGGGCTGATGCAATTATGCTATCTGCAAGAGACATTCAGAAATGCAGATGGAATGCTAGATTATGAAACTGGGAGTCAAGGCGACAACAGCTGGAGAGAAAGAAAGGCACACACTCTCTCCAAGCTAACTCACAACAGAAAGGAGATATACACTCTCTCCAAGCTAAAAAAATAATTTGATGTAGAAACAGTCAATTAGGATCAAATGCATATACATTTGTTATGAGGTTCATAGAAATCATTATGTCATAGAATACTCTTAAAACGACTGAATTTTAGCTACTGGCCCAGAAGTAAAGTCATATGTGCATGTGCTCTGGTAACATATATTATGTAAATCTCCATCATAGATGACTCGTTGCGCCGACTGGCGCAAATGTCCGAGTTATCGTATATTTATTGGCATAAGAAAAAATATTGTGAATTATATTCTACACAAATCACAAAGAAATGTGTCACGAAACCAAGTGTGTATAGACAATAAGTCGAGATGCGAGACCGATTTCTTTCGTTGGATATTTGTAAATTTTGAAAACCAGAGCATGTAACAACACTGAAAAAAATACAAGGGCAAATGCTACGATCTAAATCCAAGATGGATTTTTGGCTAGTACTATAATAATAAATGCACTTGATTACCTAAGAACCCTTCCCTGAACATGTGTTTATCTTTAAAACAAATGAGATTTAAAAAACAAGCACGTTGCTTATATACATAAAAGAAAAGGAGATACAGAAAAACGATCATGGCTAAGAGTAGATTCTGAAACTCTGTACATGCGATGGAAAATTCAGCCTGATATTAGCTTCCAGCAAGGAACAATGACCAAGTGATATCCGAACACATTCTGCAGCTGCACAAGACAACACATGGCCTGCTTGGTAGCCCATGTACGTAATTTCCAGTTCATAATAGAGAGGGTACTGCTTGAAAAAGACATTTACTGGAACTCTTGACTGTCAGAGCATTGCCTTCCTAATGAGGACAGAAACAAAACCAAATACATGATAGCTAATACTGTGTACAACGGTACAAGTGTTAAAATGCCGTGACAAACTAAAGGAAATATTGGTACCAACCTGAACATGTTTTAGCTTGGCTGAAATCAGCTCATAAGTCAAAAGTAATCATTCTGCGGGAAAAATGTAATTAATAAATTTGTTCACTAAGTGACCAAAACCGTAAACTGTGTCACTTAATAAAATATCCTCCAGTGCATGTATAGGTCAGAATAAAGATAATAGAGCATCTAACTAAAAAATAAGATCAGTACTATCTCGACGACAACCCAAAAATCAACATCTCCAAGATTAAATATGACAGTATTATGTACCGTATGAACATGTAAATACTATGCCGTAGCTGTTGCAAAGATGTGTTAGTGGAATTATTTGTGGCATCACTCGCAAGGCAGTGTGCTTACCTAGATTGGAGTTCTGAAATTTTAACAAGTAATGACCGTTCTTTCTCAGTATTAGCTGTTTGAAACTGCCAAACAATAGGAAGGACAGTTTCAGTGATAACAATCAATCTTCTGGAGAACTGCTATTACCAGGTAAGGGTAACCTTATGAACACGACAAATCATACACCAGATTACTGCTTACCATTGTCTCACTCTCCATAGTTTGGACTTGCGATGACATTTCAGACTGTGCACCTGAAGAAAAACATTAGATTTAAAGATATAACCAAAGAAGTAAGGAGAACTCAGTAGCCAGAAGGGGAAGAAAATACCGTCAGCTTTCTCATTATGTTGCATGCTACTTAGTAGGTTAACGATCAGATCCTGTAGTAAGGAAATAAAAACATTGGTTAATGTCTTCTTATATAACTCATCATGTGCATTCGTAAGCATGCTAAAGCTTACTCCATACTTGCTGAAGCGTAGTCTGTTGCACGATGTTCTCAAGGTGTGGAATGAGAATCGACGATGATACCGAGCTATTGCAGAGTTCCTTTAGTTGATGGCTGTTAGACTGTAGCATTCATGCATCAAGAAAATCTGATCAGCTATAACAGAAGCTGCAAAAGGGGAGGAAATGCTATACGGGTATCTCTAAGGTCTATTTCCGTTTCGAAAGGTAAATGCAGTGTGCCCATAAGGTGCATAGGCTTCATTTATCCGCTAAAAGGAAACATTTTCTCATGGTTTCCTTAAGAAACTAAAACTGAGCAAATAAACCTGAGATAGAAGAATTATACCATTGGTTTGGCGTTCACAATCCAATCACCAACACTTGCAGATTTTCTTAGCTGTACACCCTGACCAAGAAAGGTATTTAATCACAAATATACGACTGCCATAGATTATAGAATGCAACTATATTCTGAATATAGCCTGCTCATACTAATGTTCATAACAATCTTACATGTGGTGATTTGCGTGAGATGGTACTAAATGGAATTTCCAGAACCTGTATAGTAAAGGATTTAATATAAAAAACAAAGTAACTCTGCTCAGTGCTGTCACCTTAATTAATCCACCAAATCCGCTTACCTTTGCAAGATCGACGCTCTCAGATGTCACAGAAAAGCGGCCTTTATATTGCACCACATTACGTTTAGACTTATCTCCCAATGAATCCACATATCCTTCAATGGTTAAAAGAAACTCATCAAGTACCATTCATCCAGAAAGTACACAACTCCAAAGCGAACCAAAGCAAACAAAAGAGACCCACACCTATGTAAGGCCAGTACGAACTCCATACCAAAAGAAATCAACATATTTAAGCAACCATAGCCCAGCCTTCTCTGGCTATCATGTGCCTGTGATACACCTCTTTCTAAATATCTTCTACATCAGGAAAATTCAACGAGTTAATTGATAGACACACTGAAAAATATATATGAGGCTTTACAATGAGTTAATTCAAAGAGTAACAAAAAACTATTTTTGAACCAATTGCTACAAAATGAAAATGGTACAAGTACAAACAAAAAGAACTGAACGTGGAAGAGTAACAATTATGCAATCTGCCTGCATTGAGACCATCATGCTTATCCTTGTGATGAAAAAGTAGTACAGTAAAAATGAAAGAACTGAACGCCGAAAAATGGCGTGATGAATAATGGAACACCAAGCTGACAATCTCATTCATAGAATCCAAGAATATAAAAAGCAATGCTAATTTTGTAGAAGAGCTTGCTTATCACATACAGTTAAGGTGTTGTCACAACAGAGTATTTCTCTTGCCACATTGATTTGAGAAGTACAATCTGCATATGAAGTTGGGGAAGAGTAGAAGCATACCTGCAGCAGCCATGCAGTCCACGAACACAAATGGTGGCTACTCGCCGTTAGTGAATCGTCTAGACATCCAAATCCTACCTGCAAAATAAAAATGAAATTGGGGAGGAACAAATCAAAATGAGGAGCTCAAAACATATGTCAAAGCTAGATAAATATGGCCATTCAACTTTGAAATCAAGGGATTATGAATGTTTTATTGTTACAGTAGTTACCTCCGTATTCTGCATCGAGCACAATTGGTAGCAGCGAAAAAGCTTCCAAGTAATCATGGAAGGTACATCAGATCTTAACAAACTTTTCATCAAACGACTTCTGCTCCTGCATATTGCAGAAAATCCTTAATAAAATAACTGAAAGAAAAGTAAGCTCATCAAACCATCTGTATCCAATTCTGAGGTACGAAAATTGAAGCATTGAGACCATCATCTTTATCCTGATGGTGAAAAAAATATACCATGGAATCACATGATTTTTAAGAGAA
This sequence comes from Lolium perenne, assembly GCF_019359855.2. Lineage (NCBI taxonomy): Eukaryota > Viridiplantae > Streptophyta > Magnoliopsida > Poales > Poaceae > Lolium > Lolium perenne. The sequence goes on along the minus strand of NC_067245.2, from coordinate 304,411,269 downwards.
AAAATTATAGAACAATCTATACTTATCCTAATTTGTGTCTTATATACAATTACTTTATTCAGTGAACCACATGTGACCGAATATGAACTGACATAGGTTAATCCAGCCTAGCATGCTACCAAAGCATGCAATTTACTTTCTAATAAGTTCTCAATCTGTCTAGTCATGAATGTGCAAGCACCAAGGAGTAAAATTGCACTATCTTTCTAGTCCCACCACAAATAACACCCGTTTATTTTAGTTAATCAGCAACTACATATTTGGTGATTTGTAGAATAAGAACATTTATTGAATCGTAGAACTGCACATATTCACATTTTTTAGTTAATCAGCAACTACAGTTATGCATCAAGGTTCATCTACAACACAGCAACCATGCTACCAGATTTGATAAAATCAACAACATCCACACACCGCCGAGCCGATAATCTAGATTAAAACTGAGCATAAATCATGATGGGAGCTGATATACCTAGGGACACATCGTAGATGGCGAGGTTGTCGGGAAGGTCGCCCAGATCGACCAAGGACACCCGCCTTTGTCAAGGGAGTCGCCGCCGCAAGCACGCCTCAAGTCCCCACCATCTCCTCATTGCGCATCACCGGTGCAAGACATCTCGCTGCACCTCCTGGCCACCCAACTGAGTGGAGGGGAGGAGATGAAGGAGCAGCAAGTCGTCCGCTGTGGCATGGTCTTCCCCGTCCGGCCTAAATCAGAAGCAACAACAGCAACCTCAAACTCTTCGATTACACCATTGCCACAACCGAAGGAAATCAAAGGACAGAGCAAGAGGTAGCAAATCACTGATTTGAAGCATACATGAAAATAAAACATGTAGATCTCATACGTGAGGTAGCAGATCACTGATTTGAAACATACATGAAAATAAAACATGTAGATCTCGTACGCGGATGAAAGAGCAAGCCAGCGAACTGCTTGCAAGCATGAGAAACGACCAAGTAGAACTGTACCTCGCCGACTGTGGCCGTGGCCGAGGCTTCCCTCGTCCCCCGCGGCCAGCCGAACCACCGCACATCCCCGCACCAAACGAAGAACCGGCGTCCATGGATCTCAGAGAGAAGCGACATCACGCAGACCTGCGCCCCCTCGACCTACGTCCCCTCCTGCTCGTGCGTGGCCAGCTCCGGTGCTCTGCGGACGAGGAGGCGAAGCCACGGACGAAGAGGAAGGAGGTGGTTGTCCTCTCCTCATCTCATCTCGGGACACCACGAGATCTTCCTCGCCGCCGAGACGACCACCCGTGCCTGCCCTTCTCGCCGCCGCCCCTTTCCATTCCGACCGCAGCCACCGTCGGGGGCTCCCGTAGTTTCTCTGGATGCGGCCGATTGGGAGGAAGAGAGGAGGCGGCTGATTCGGGAGGAGGAGAGGAGGGATTGGGGAGGAGAGTGAGAAGGCGGATTGGGTATCACCCCTGCCCCACGCGCGGAGAAGGAGGCTGACCCGGCCGAGCGCCCGCGGCTGTCTCCGACCGCCGGACCCTGCGCGTATCCAGTCCCACACGTCATAGACACCCTAGAATGCTAAACGAGTGAGGAAAAATTTGACCGCATCGAACGGCTGCAGTGAAAAGCGGGCGGGGGAAATTACTGTAGCAACGAGCGGGGGAAATTACCGTAGCAACGCGATTGGATGGTCCGGATCGACGCGCGCCTGAGGATGCCCTGGGGAGGCGGGTACCCTAGCGGGTTTTATAGGAGAGATTAGGTTTTCGGCGAACGCCGGAAAATAATGTGTCTTGTAGCGAGTTTTCCCAAGAGAAAATAACACCGCCGCTAGTCGCCAGATCGGCGGCGCTTTGGTCCTCGTTCCCGGTGCCGCTGACTACTGCAGATCGGCGCTTTGAGGCCTTGTTTGGTTGCAGGCTTTCCCGGAGGATTCCCCTCGTTTTCCCTGGCCTATCGTTCCCTGGGCCGAACTGCCCCGGGTAAGCCCACGTGAATATTTGGATAGCCACGAGCCAACCTTTCCGCAGCCTTTCCGCATCCATCCCCGGGAGCCCGTTCCACTACTCCAGACGCGGGGAAGAGAATCCGCGACGGGAGGCGGCGACGTTCTCGATCTCGTCTTCCTCCTGCGACTGGAGGCAGCGACTCTCTCGATCTCCGTCTTCCTCCTGCGACCGGAGGACAGATCGGAGGAGAGCCTTCCCACCAGCCCCCCCGCGCCCCTCGCCTCCCCACTGCTCGCCTCTCCCCTCCCCACTCGCCGTCTTCAGGACCTGCTAGATCCACACCGCGCCGCCGCCAATCAAGGCCGGCCGCTGTTGTCCCGACCTCGAATTGTTGTTGTTCCCGTCCGTTCTATTGTGAAAAGCGTACAATTTTGGCCTTCTTTTCGAACTGTGCTTGTTCCCGTCCGTTCCCTTCCACCGTTTTCCAAATAGCAATTGCTAATTTACCGTACTGGGAGGGGAAACCGGGGGTTCCCTCGTGGCCAGGGAAATTCCGCTTGGGGGTGCTGTTCCCTGGTTTTGTCTACCCGGGCGTCCAAACGAGGCCTGAAGGGTAAGGAAAGATTCCGTTTTGCTCTGTCTTGCTTTGCTCTACTTTCTCGATCGATTTGCACTGGGGTGGGGTGGCATGGATGCGCTCGTCTCGGCGGCGTTGGAGGAGGTGTGTGCCCGCCTCTCTGTCGGCCTCCCAGTGGCAGACCTCTGGCCCGCACTCTCCGGCGCGTTCCAGGTGGCCGGCCTCCCCCCCGACCTACCCGTCAAGCGCGTCCTCTTTGCCCGTCTCATGGCGCTCCCTGTCATCAACCTCGTGGAGGGTGAGCCGCCACGGCTCGTCCAATTGCCGGACAAGGACGTGGAGGTGGCCGAGCGGCTACTGCTCGCCACCCCGGATCTCAGGGACAACTTCCTCGGGCTGTACGACCACCGCCACTCCTCTTCGAGGCTATCTGACAAGCAGAGGAAGACGCTAGAATATATCGGGGAAGCCAGGTTCTCTCTCTCTCTCTCGTACTTACTATCACTCTTTGCCAGCCAAATAAGTTTTAGTCCCACATTGGCACATTGGCTAACTTTAGCACATTTAAAGTCTGTTTCTTAAGTTTAACCAAGTCATGTGGTAGGTTTGTTTTGATTAAAGTCGACTGCTAAAAGTTTGAGGTCCAGTGTCTCAGTTGCCAAGTTTATAGGTAGCTTAAAGTTCATTTTCTCAAATTTAACCGCCGACGTCTAAGGGTGTATTGCATATTAAACATTGAATTGTTATTACGCTACAAATGCTTTTGAACATCGGCACACATTATATCTGTAAATTAGCATAATAATTTTTTTCCAACATGATAATTATTGGCCTTTTATTCTTTGGTTGGTAACTTGTCTTTTGTTTTCATAATGTGTTTGCAAATAGGCAATAAGATATTATGACTTTAATAGCAGCGCCTGCAATAATATGCATCTTCCTGTTTACTTTTTGCCATAGGACTTCTTGTGTAACACAGAGAGATCTAGCCCAGAAATTGGACATGCAACCAAAGAACTTTCATTTTATTGTAAAGAGCCTTGCATCACAACGGTTGATAGTTAGCCAACAAACTATCATAAAGGGTAAAGACAATGGGGCTGAGGCTTCACGGAATAAGAAGGTTACTAGCACCAACTCACTATATCTGTCCCGATATGCCAAAGGCATGAACATGAATTCACACCAAAGAATTGAGATTACAGAGCTGGGGACTAATGAACCCAATGAAGAGGCCAATATAGATGCTTTGCAAGAAGATGGAGCTTTTGGTGTAAATTTCAAGAATGACATATCCGTTCATGATTATCTTCCAGCAATGGAAGCCATATGTGACAAACTTGAAAATGCCAGTGGAAAGGTCAACTCTTACCTTTTTTCCATTTGATACCCTGTTGTATTTCGTTTATGATTGCACGCTTGCTGACCTGGTGCAGTTATTTCCGGATAGGCTCTTGTTGTGTCAGACATAAAAATTCATTTAGATTACAAGATGGCAAATGGACATAGAGCATGGAGAAATGTAAGTATATTTATGATGGTGTACTGCATATATTCTCTACTTTCCGGTTTCCCTCTTCATAGATTGTTTTGGGACTTCTTTTTCTTCAGGTATTGCATAAGCTAATAGACGCACAGCTTGTCGAAGAATTCAGTGCCGAAGTTGATGATAAGGTGATGCTAATGTTTCCTCATGTTTGAAAGTAATTTTAAGTTATTACTTGTGTCATTGTATAATATATTTTGAGATCATTTTTGTGGTTCTTGGTGCTTCCCGTCAAGAGCTGGAATTTGAAGATTTGAATTTGTAGTTAACAAACCATCTGTCTGTTGGAAGTCTTTTCTTCCTGCAATCTCCAGTAACGGTAGAGTGCTAGACCATATTAGTTACAGTTACCAGCACTATTCAATACCCTTGTTCAGGTCCTACGAGAAATTTGCATTTTGTCTTAGCTCAATGGTGCGATAGCCCCCCTTCCCCCAGGTCCGAGGTTTGTGTTTTATAAATCAAACAGAAGCAGAGCAGGTGGTGTAGCTGTAACCTCAGAGCCAAGACATTACCCTCCAATTTGAAGACAGGAAAGGCCAGACTAGAGACCAGCATGGCAGCAGATACAGTCATGCATATTTAAAAAACAACCAAAACCATGGATAGCTAACTAAGAACTTATAATTGTAGCTTGACTATGTATTGCCTATATAATAATATTTGGTGTAAGACTTCACAGAATATTCAGCTGCCATGCTACACTCATGCTGTAATCTATTACTCCCTCCGTCCCAAAGTATAAAGCGACCTTAAATTTTGCTGGTCAACGCCGTACATGTTTGACCATGATTTTTATTTATAATATGTCCATAAAATTAGTATAGTAATATACGAGATGAAATAATTTTGCAAGACGAATCCAACGATACCATTTATACATTCTCATTCATATTAATTAGTGTATATTAGTGGTCAATGAGCATCAAAGACCACATAAAAAATAGTGCGCCTTATATTTTGTGACGGAGGGACTACTCTGTTGTATTGCGTACTTTGTCAACCAACTAGCGAGACTCTTTTCAGGTTGTTCGCTGTTTACGCCTGTTGAACAAATTTGATCCAGTTGAGTTTCAACCGAGAAGTACAATCCCAGACTACAAAATTGGCCAGAAACACCAGGCAACTGATCAAGTCATGGAGCTTCCATTAGATATGTGTATATATGATATGATCAAAGCTCAAGGGTCAAAAGGTATTACTCTTGTTGAGGTACTTCTCTGAACCTTCCAATTTCGCAACACGGTGCGCTACATTCCTTCAGAAAATTGATACTGCCTTCTATATTTCTTCACACTGCAGTGCTAGTCTGCTTCATTTCTAGTTATAACACATACATGTTGTCCTCCTGTGTTCTGATAGTTGAATACTTGAGTTTGGATAGTACTTACCAGATGGAAATACTGACAGATTTGTTGTTTTAGCAACTGCTTAGTTAATTTAGCAACTTGGTGGATATCAATAATTTCTGATGTCAGGATAGGAGTAGAACAGCTCCTGAAAACTATTTTTTTGCAGCCTACTTTGGTTTTAAACCTATTTTTTTATGTTATAATAGAATTGATAGTGTTTATCCACTTAAATATCTTTCTCAATACCTATATGGTTTGCATTGCTAGTATTTGATAGTGAGAACTTCCAACGTTAGTGGGACAACTTTAATAAACCTCATTTTTTTACCTTTAGTGGGACTAAAAATGGGGTTTAGAACTAATTTTTTGATGTGTTATAACAGATTTGATAATGAGAACTTTCTACGTTTGTAATACTATCAGCAACACAACATGTATAGAAGCCTGCAGGCTACCCATTGCTAGTTTGCTACCCACAGCTGTTAATTTTTTTTAATCGTAGTGCCGTCCATTGTTTGTGGCATAATTGGATATAAATGGGTGTCTTAATGTTTATTAGCAGACTTATTTGTGGCTTGTTCCTTGCTCATATACAGTGGGACAACTTTTTTTCTTGTTTCTAACTGCATGGCCTTTAGCAAATTTATCTGAGTTTTCATTTATTCCCCACTTAAATGACACATGATTTTTTGTTTATGGTATGTTCTTGGCAATACAATATTCATCTGATTGTGGTAAACATAGCTCCATGCGGCAAAACAATCTTGCACTATGAACTCAACAGTATGTGGGGGTTGAATATATAGGGTAGCTTTGATACACATCGTTATGCAATATGGATTTGCATTGTTTATCGCATCTACTGTGGCATCTTACTTTTTAAATTTCTTGAATATTAACTCATGTTCTCATATAACATCCAATTAGCTTGGCAAACGTCTTGGGCACAAGAATTCAAGAAAGCCTCATGAACGTGTGTCATCCATGTGCGAAAGATTAAATTTGACTTTGGTCCGTGAAGTTAAACGTAAGATATCTCAGGACCGAGTTTGGACTAAACAAGATTTCCTGCACTACAAATCTGCTACTGATCTGCAAAGTATCGAGAGGCTCCCAGATGATAATGCCAGCTGTTCCAATGGATGGTCACTAGTTCCATCTAGAGGACCTGATAGCCTGCATGGTGACCTTGTTGTTAATAACAAATTCATGTTTGAAGAGGAATGCCACGATGAACCAGTTGGACATTACCTCCAAAGCAACCATGAAGCTTGTCTTGGAGTCAAAAAAGGTAAAGCTATCTAAATTTTTGTTGCTAACTGTGTATTCTCTAAGACTCTGTGCTTTAAATTTGTTTGGGAACTACACGCTGCCATAAGATTACTATTTGTGCCGTGCTACTGTCTAGAACTCGAATTATCTTTAGATTTGAAGTTTGAGTTTCGATAGCTCATAGATACGAAAAAATCATGTGCATGAGTTCCCAAATTTATTGTACATATGGAACAGTATGTGCTAAAAACATGCAAAAGTGAAGATCAAATCAATTGCATTTGTGAGATTGAAAAAGGCATATACTTTGTGAACAGTGCAATCTCTGTTCACTTAATACAATGAGATTTGCAGAGATTTAGAACACGGCTTCCCCTATATTTTCAGATAGTTTAAACTTTTTAGTCATGATTTTCACACATTTGCAACATTTAGGCAATAGCCACCTAATATGTCCCCACTCAGCAAGCTCAATGATGATCAGGATTTTACTGCCATGCTCTCTTCTGCCAAACTCATTTATAACAAACCTTCATGGAAGCTTTTGCTACTGCAACTTGGTCTATCGAGAAGCTTAGGAACGCTATTTTTGTTGACAATGTATTAACTAGTTTGTGCCCTCGGTCCTTCTCTTTCAAAAGGGACATTTTCCTTCTTTCTTACAGAATGAAGGATCATTATAGAGCCCCCCTCATTAGTTGGCTAGACAGTCTGTAACCTTTTGCTCCGGTGTACGCTCCCCTTCTCTTGTGATTATTTTTTCTCTTAATAAAGTTTATTATGTGGGCTCACCTTTTTCAGCCAAAAAGAGGTAAAGTGTCAATCTTGATTTTGCGAACAATTTCCTGTTTTGACTTATATGTGACCCTTTTTGTCTGCATTGTTTTTTTCTAAGGCGTGGTTTGACTTAGAATGGTCTTATTTAATCTTGACCATTAATTTCTTTTACAGAATATTAATAGCAACTGTAAAACCATATGGTTACATTAAAGAACTTTCAGATTTGAATCAGTTGGTACCACTTTTGTGCCAGTCAACCAATATTTTTTCGTTCTGAATAAATGTTTGTACACAAATTTTGAATCTCAAAGTACATGAGGGACTTGCTAATAAAATGATTAACTTGCGCAAAGCCACATGTTCTGGTCATATGGATAGATTGCAGAGAGAAAATACTGGTCACTATTTTGGTTTTTTTTTGAGTTTTAAGGCAGTCGATCCTGCCACCCAATTAGATAGAATAGAAAAAATATTTGCAAAAAAGGCTTGCAAAAGCCCCTCGCCTATGCTATAAGCCCTTTGGGCAACCTCCTCCCAAAAGAGGTCACTTCAATGTAGATAATCACATGTTTTCTCTTCTCTTGTAGATACACTTGCTTTGGGTCGTAACAAGAGGCATCGGTTCCCCTCTTCAACTTCTGATGATCAACGGCAAAGAAGGATTTTACACATGTTGAAGGTTGCCTGCTAAGTATCCGTCATCCATTTTATTCATATGAACCATCTGTTAAAATACAAATGTCGTATATTACTGTTCTTATACCTCTCGGAGACTAAGTGCTTGATCTGTGGCATCAAGGCATGAAGGTTATCTTGCTCTCGACTTGATGCACTTCACAGGAGTGTTAATATTGTCTGTGTCCTATTTACATACTTCTAGCTGCATCACTATTGCATACATGAGCTCGGTAAATGCAATTGAAACCATAACTTTGTGCAATTGTACAGTTTATAAGAACATACAATACTAATATCCTCTTATTCTTTACAATGTTTCATGTTATCATTTATTTGTTCCTCTTCATTGTTTTTATTTGTAATGAATGAAGCACTTGATAGTTTTATCTCAGTCCGACTCGCAAGGACCATCATCGTTTGTTCTTTTGTGTATGCACAGTCATGTGGATGCACATGTTGACCGTGCACCCTTGCATGACTGGTTGCCTTCCATTGTTCTGTAACACCCTCGTCTCTTTTGCAGAAAAAGAGGTTTGTACTAAAGGTGGAATTACATAAATGGTTAGAGAGGCTCGAAAAGGAAAATGGAGAAATGATGGATAGGAAGACATTGGCTCGCACTTTGAATAAGCTTCAGCAAGAGGGCAGCTGTAAATGTATCAAAGTTAGTGTCCCTCTGGTTACAAACTACACTCGCAGTCGTCTCATTGATGTAATACTGCATTATTCTGTTGGCAACTTGTCAGCGGAACTGGTGCATCAAATTAGGATCAGACAACGGAACTTTGATACTGAAATTCGTTCTGGTGCAGCAGCTAAAGTGAAGCAAAATCAACATAAGACGGTTATTCCCCGTCTGATGATTTCACGTAGAGTTAAAGATAACAAATCATCAGTAACAGAAGCTATGTATGCCAATGGATTCATAGGTGCGAAAATGATTCGGGCGAAGCTGTTCCATAAATTTCTGTGGATTTATGTTAGTGGTTTGCCAAATTGCTGCATGCCATCTGGTTATTCCAAAGGAGAGCATCATGACAAGGACCTTAATCAATCATGTCTTTTATTTTCAATGGCAGCAGCTATTAATGAAATGCCTATCGAACTTTTTCTACAAGTTGTGGGATCAGCGAAGAAGATCGATAACATGATAACTAAAGTGCTTTCAGAAATTCCTCCCAAGGAATACAACCAGCTCATGGATACTCATGCCAAGGGCCGACTCTCACGCTTAATTAACATTTTAGATAAGCTCAAGGTAATGTTCTTTCTCTTTAGTGGTTGCAGTTAACATTGCGAGAATTTAGAAACTTGAGTGTTTTTTTTTCAAACTAAGGTAAGAAGAATACAAAGATGAAGTTATTTTAGGTTGATATTTGCCTGCTGCATGTTCTTATTTTGCGAAGTCAAGTTCATGATTGTTGCATTTCAGACTGCATGATATCTTATTTCACTAGGATGGAGCGTATTTGTATTGACTCAGTTCTGCACTTGTGTGGCTATATTTGCTAGTTGGTCCAATTTGCAAAAGAACCTGTAGATGAGTGGGGTGTACCATCAGACGCTGTGCCTACACATGCAATGGAGCTCAGGCCTTACATTGAGGAACCTACACGAAGAATCCTTCCACCATCCTACGTTAATGTGAATCATCATCCAAAAATTCGGCACGATTTTGTGCTTTCAAAGCAGGAGTTTGTTGGTGCTTACTGGGAAACATTAGAGTACTGCTATTTAACAGCTGGCTTTGCTGAACCATTGAGTGCCTTCCCTGGCTGCTCTGTACCTGAGGTTTGTAATCATTGCTATACATCGTTGCAATATTATCTCATAGTAGTAACATTGTACTTTTGGTCTACCTGTTACCATTTCAAATGGTCATATGCTTTTTTTACCCTCACAAAGAATGTTCCTGCTCATTTGGATGTGCAATGCCGTCTTGTTTGTTAGTTTTGTTGCTTTCCAATTTTACCCTCTATACGAACTCATATCATATTTCGCCACCGCTGCTGCTGTTAACTGCTCCATGAGTATGCATGATTGAGTGCTTCATTGCTGCTGCCTAACTCTAGTCAGTATCAGAGTTCTTTAACTTGCTTTCCAGGTTCTTGATATCTTCATACTGATTTGTGCTTTCTAATTCCTTGCTTCTACATTCTTCTTGACCATATACATTGTCACCTGCAAGCATTTACTGATTGCCCTTTTTTTTCCAATATGTACTCTGGAAACCCATCATTATCTGCTTCAAACAATATTGTCTGGCGTCTGCCGTTCTTCTAGCTTATTGAGTTCTATATCATACCCTGTTTCTTGCAGGTTTCTCATCCTCGTTCATGGAGTTCTCGTAGAGTGATGACTATGGAGCAACGGCTGGAGTTACAAAAGCGTATTGTGAACATTAGTGAGGAGGGAAGAATTCCTTTCAAAGATTGTCTTGTAATTGCAAGAGAGTTGAATCTCTCTGTAGAGCAGGTATGCTTTTGAATTTCCCTCCATCTTCATCTAGTGATCTGCACGACCAGTCTGATAAGCATTTGACCTTGCTCTGCACTATTTATTTATTTAACTTCTGTGTTAGTCCCTTTTCACTTCGTGATTTTGGGCAGTCCATATTCAGGAAAACTGGGCAATCATGTACGTGGAAGGCATATTTTGACCAATATTAATTACCCCCTCCGTTTTTAATAACCCTGTGTTCTGGGTTAGTCAAAGTGAAACTTTGTAAAGTTTGACAAGTTTGACCAACCATCCTCTCCATCACTAGTCTGATTGTTTAATTATCCTTATTAAAATATTGTTATGTCTGATCTGTTTCGTTTATAGTTCATATTCAGTATTTCTGACTAGCAACTTCTTTTTCTATTAATGTAGGTGCTGTGTGTTTCGTCCTCTCAGAATAGACAGCCCAGGTTTCACGCGACTCAGAAGCAGCAAGGAGCTAGTTCTGGATCGATCTGTCAGAAAAGGAAAAGATCTAATAAGGTTACCCTAAGGCTTATTAAACAAAAATTACAAGCCAGTGGTTCTGCTGGAAAGCTACCAGCCCAGTCTACCCAGGATGAGGAAGTACCAGGGAGCATTTCTGCATCATCCACATCCGCTGGTAAAAAATTCCAGTGGACGTATGAGTCTAACAGGTATAGTTTCATTCTGTATCCACGGTAGACCTTGCCATTAGAGCTAAACAATGTTTTCAATGATGCTGAGCCTGATTAGTTTTATTATCTGCAGAAAACTGCTGATGGTATACACTAGATTTTGTGCAGCACGCGGACCCAAATGTTATTGGAACTCTATCTCTGATCTTCCAGCTGCACCACATACATGTCGTAAAAGGATGGCATACTTAAATAAAAACATAAATGTTAGAAAAGCTGTAATGAGAATATGTAGCCTTCTCAGAGAGGGAAGGAGATCGAAAGTGAGCGAATGCCATTCCCATATTTCCAATTCTAGCCATGGGAACTGTGAAGATTCAGATTCTGAGATATTAAATTGGGATTATTTTGAAGATCCGGAAATAAAAAATGCACTTGATGAAGTCCTTAAATTCATTCGAGTAGAAAAGTGGAACCAGACCAGGGAAGTTATGCATAATAATGCAAAGAGCAATAATGATAATAATGTCAATGAGGAAATTCCAAGTGGGCACGAAGAGCTGGTAAGTAATTGTCTATTTAATCTCGACTGCCAACCTATGTCTTATTTAATACCAGTCTTTCACCTTAAATTAATCAGGTTATGCAAGGTGCAACAAGTACAACCACTGTAATTCCAGAAACTGGATCACGTGAACCTGCAAAGTTGTCTAGACATTCAAATGCATCGCATGCAAGTAAAAGCGTGGACGTACCGTGTATATCTCATGAAAAGGTCATTAAGGTCAACAAAGATGAAATTACTAGAAGAGATGGATGCAAATCCTTAGCAGTTGCAAATGCGATAGAGCTTCTGAAGTTGGTTTTTCTCAGCACATCATCAGGATCAGAAGTACAAGCTTCTTTAACGGCAACTCTCCAGCTATATTCAGAGAGTGAAATTGTCGCTGCCTTTTCCTTTCTCAACGAGAAGAAGTTCACGGTTAGTATTTGCTAACTTATGCAGTTTTATCCAGTCTCTACTATTCCTCAGTATGCTGAACTCAGCTCAGCTCTTGGTTCATTGCATGTGAACCTAGACGTTTTTCTCTCATTTCTTGCTGTGAGAAAACTATAGAGATAGTCGTACCTAGAAATAGCAGTTTCATAGGATTTAAAATTTGGTAACTATGGTTTACAATCACAAGAATTATACTTTCGTCTGAAACATGGTCCTATCACAAACCCCCATTAGGAAAGTAACTTCATAACCAACATCTACAAATATAAGCTTTCGGTCGGGGTGCATCTTTGAAGTACATGTTGGGTTCTCATGTTGATAACTGGAAATTCATTCTAAAGCCGAAATCTTAATATTCAAATGTGATTGCCTGCCCAAACGTCGTCTCGATTTATTTATGTGGTGATCAGTGCTGCACACACTTATGTTTATGTCGTGTAGTTCAAAATTTACAGCCTTTACTGTTACTGTGGTATAAGCACTTGAGTTTGCAGTGGAGCTACGTTGAATAATCTTTTTTCCTAACATCTGCAAATGATCATTAGTCTATTCTGTGTCTTCACTGTCATCAACCTAAGGAATGATAGGGTTCATTCAGTTCTGTAATGAGCTGTAGCAGGCAGATTGATTTAAGTGTAATTTGATTTAAGACATCAGTTTTTTGTGCTTTTATTCATACTCTCTCCCAATTTGTATCGTTGTTCATACTCCTCCCCATGCTTTGCAGGTTAGTGGAAATGGAACAAAGCCATACACCCTTTCACGGAAATTCTTCTTAGAGGCTTCTCAGTCACCCTTCCCATTTGGTTCAGGAAAAAAGGCTTCTGAATTTTCTAAATGGCTTATAAGGCAGCAAAAGAACATTACTGATGATAGAATTTATTTGTATCCAGAAGTAGAATGTGGGGAAATTGTTCATCTCTTTTCTCTGGCTTGGTTAGGAGAGTTGTCCATTTCACCTTCCTTGCCAAGCGAAGGAGTTGGTGACACTGATGGGCCTAATGGCTCTAATTCTTTGGTTGAAGATTCCAGTGGACTGTACGATGCCATTCACAAACGCAAGGCTGATATGGTGGAACAGGAAAGCAGTGCAACTAAGAAACACAAACCTTGTTATCGCCGCGAGAAAGGTTTCTCTGGTATCCAAGTTGCTCTAAATCAAGAGGAAATTCAAACAAGCCATCTCACGCAAGTGTTACATGACGAAGAGTGCCTTATTTTTAGTTCAGCCAGGGAAATGAGCAGAAATGATGTTGATGCTCAGGCTGAGAGCCAGAACACGTTACTGTATTTAAATAACTCCGGTTCATGTCGGCGTATGCTGTCTGAATCTCAGTTGGAAAACTCTTATAACGGATGGCCTTGGGATGCTATGAAAACATATGCTGATCAGTTACAGTCATCATCTTGTAATCAAACTGAATCATGCATATTGTCTTCTGATCTGTTCAGAAATGCATTTTGTGTTATTCATCAAGGTGGCGAAGGAGGAGTTAATCTGACAGAATTGTCACAGGAACTGCACCCATTAGGTACCTGCTGTCTCATGAATAAACATTTGCATAAGGTACAGTCTTTGTTTTGGGGAGGTATAATTCATTCCTGTTTGATCTTATGCACTGCAGGCACACGGTTAATTGATGTGATTGTTCATACACTCAAGAGATTTCATCTGGCCATGGAGGTAAAGCTGTAAACTTGTGTATAGTAGACAAGTTGTCTAGATATTTATCTACAGATTTATTAGTGCTTATCAAGGTGATAACTGAAATTCACTTCATTCTACTCCTAGGTGTGACTATTTATTGTGTCTGTGTTTTGGTATAATCTTGTATTCTTGTTACCCATGTACATATTGTTTCTTCCTATGTATAGAAATTTGTAGATGGTAACATAGTTAAGAAAAATGTAGGTCTGCTGTTGGTTGTAGGACTCTGCTACAACTTATGATCATGCCAGTGAAATAACTGACAAAACATGAAACTAAAATGAGGAAAGTTTAGCTTTCAATTCAGATACTTCTCGTACTGATACTCTGATATTGGTTTGTTCTAAACTTAATTGATGGCGGTATATAAATGGTACTCCATCTGTCCTATTTAATGTTCCGTCGTCCAATACGTCCTGTCAAAGTTTTGATGTTTTGACTCCTAATATTCGTAAACTATTTGGCTTGTCAAATGAAAATGGTTTCATATTTGACAAGCATGTCTATTGGCGACCTTGCTGATCTACGAGACAATAAATAAAAAATAACAGAGGGGGCATATATCTGCTTAATGCATGTGAGACAATGTAGGATCTTGTACATGCTAGGCACTTCGGATGTGGTAAGATGGAGAAAAGCCAAGTGCAGACCACGCAGCGTTCTAAAACCCAGTGTTTTACCTTTGCCTTTTAAGGATTTTAGTGGTTCTATGTACTTGGCTGATCTTCAGCAGCCAAATGGACTGTTCACACTTTGATGTGTGTTATTTTCCTTTTTGAGATGAAGCCTTGAGTTGTTGGAGCAATGCATCACTTCGTAAATTAGAAGCTGTCCATGGCTTCTGTTATGTCATCCCTGTTTACTCATATGGGAGTCACCATGTGTGCTCAATTGCTGTCCATGGCTTCTGTTATTTCATCCCTGTTTATTTCATCACTTCGTAAATTAGAAGCTGTCCATGGCTTCTGTAATTTCATTCCTGTTTATTCATATGGGAGTCACCATGTGTGCTCAATTGCTTTGTAGGTCAATGCGTATGATGGTTTCCAGATCGTTGACTCATTACATAAATCAAAGTATCATCTAAGCACACTTGCAGAATACAGCAACTGCAGCTGTTCACGAGATCCAGCTTCTCAATTAGGGGAGACTGGAGGCGCGGAAAATATACTGAAAGAGAAGCATGCCATGTCTAGTGAGCAGGGAACTGTAAAAATGCTTGGTGATGGGCACACTGTCACAGTTCTTAGTGTTCAACGCAAGTCGAGCTCATCTCATACGTGCAGTCAAAATCCAGGAGATAAGGAAGCAATGTCTACTCCATCAGAAGACAGCAGGGAGAGTGATTGCCGCCATGCTTGTGAAAGGCATATCTATCACCCTATATTACCATGGATAAATGGTGACGGCAGTACAAATAGTACCGTCTACGAAGGTTTAACTCGTCGTATTATTGGCTACGTCATGCAGTACCCAGGAATAGTAGAGGTGTGTATCTACTTTTGTCAGTTATATCTGCTTTTTATGAACTGGGAGAATTTTGTGTAGCATAGCAAGTTGTGAATTTCTTGGATTGACCCTAATTCATATTAATAAATTGTGTTTTGTCATGATTTTGACCAAGCATTATGTTATTAAGATCCACAAGAGAACTTGCTTTACCTTTTCACAATCCTTATAACTGCAAAGAACTTGTTTATAAAATGGTTCTGCGAAAGAACACCCTGCTTTATAAAAACGTAATCCTAATACACAAGACCCAAACTACTTTATGCTGTGTTTGGTTGCAATGAATTGGGCTCTGAATTGAATTGGCAATGGAAAACCAAATCAACCAATTCAATTCAATACCACAAATGTTGTTTGGATGCGCGTGGTATTCACATATAGAATCGAAGTTGCAATGGAATTCTAAAACTTGTTTGGATGTACAATGTGCGGAATTGAAAGTTTTTTGACTTTGAACAATATATATTGTGTAATCTGAATGAAAATAAACATGTATATCAGAATGTTTTAATATTATTTTTCACATAATCATGTTTCATTTCGAGATGAACAAAAAAATCAGAAAAATCAGAAAAAAGGATGTGACTGTGAGCCCGCAGCGGCGAGACCTAGGGCGGAGGTGGCCCGCGGCGGCGCGACCTAGGGCGGAGGAGGCCCGCGGCGGCGCGACCTAGGGCGGAGGAGGCCCGCGGCGGCGCGACCTAGGGCGGAGGAGGCCCGCGGCGGCGCGACCTAGGGCGGAGGAGGCCCGCGGCGGCGCGACCCAGGGCGGAGGAGGCCCACGGCGGCGCGACGGAGGGAGGAGCTCGCCCGCGGCTGCTGCGCGACGGAGGGAGGAGCTCGCCGCGGCCGTCGCTCGTCGGGGAATGGGACGGCGGGACGAGAGGAAGGCAGGGCGGAAGGAGGCCAGAGGCGGAGTGGGAAGGGAGGCGGCGGCGGTACCTGGCGGCGCCGCCGTGGTCGCCTTCTCCAGCGCGGGGACGGGAGCGATGGGGCGTTTCTCGGGAGAGGCAGGGGAGCGAGCGACGGGCCGTTTCCGAGCGAATACGGAGGTCCAGGGCTCTGAATTGGCGAACAGGTAAGTTGGCCGTGCGGGGGGAGGCGCTCTGAATTGGTTTCCAAATCCACACTTCAATACTGAGTACAACCAAACACTAGAATTGAGGTTTCCAATTCCAAAAGGCCAATTCAGAGGCCAATTCAGTGCAACCAAACAGGGCATTATTGTGCTTGTGTCCTTTCTTACTGTTCGAGAAAAAAAATCCAGAGTGCACGTGGCTGCAGCTGTAACCATTTTTAAATGGTGACACTTGGCACTTACAAAAAGTCGCATATTTCTTTTGTAGTATGTTATGTACTCAAGAATCGCATTCCCGTTCGCTTTATGGTTCGCTTTATCTCTCAGCATTGTTATTCTAGAGTTTTGATTGTATGCTTTGCTGTTGTTGTGTCAGGAGGATGTTATCCATCAGATGGAAGTATTGAATCCTCAGGTATGGTGCCCTACTTTGTCTATGTGTGCCAGTATCATCAACAATTGAAAGATCGACGCTAATCTTTGCCTCATTACATTTCCTTCATAATTTTTGCAGACATGCAGGACCATATTGAAAAAGCTGACGCTTGATAGGCACCTCTATGTCCGCGTGTCCGGAGAACCTGTGCATGTGGCTCCCACCATATTACAGAGTCTTTTCAGTCAGGGCAGTAGTACAGAACCATCCAAGCGTAGAAGGCGTTACTTCGCTAACCCAGCGAGTACATTCATGTTATAAGAGAAATTTAGTTTTGGGCGCAAAGTTTGAAAAATGTTCCTTGTCCAATTGTGAAATGTTACCGTGAACGTATTCTTCGTCATCTGTAGGCTAGCTGCGTAGTGTATTTTCCATATGGTGTAATGCAGGGCCGTCGCTCAGCCCTTAGTCCAAAACTCATATGATTTATTTTTCTTATTTTTTCTTAAATCATGGCCCAATTGAGCCTGGTGGGTTGATACAGGATTTGAGTCATTTTGGTTTCGAGGTGGTTGCCTGCGTTGATGGTTTTAGGGTGTGCGGGCGTAAACAACATGCGTGTTTGGTTATGTGCCCCCTGCATACTTTTATCATCAGTAGGAAACCCGTGCGTTGTAACGGGAAATAAAATTCTGTGTAGTTAAGCCGCACGTGCTTCTCAAGTTTTTCTTGCCCCACATGTAAACATAATTCATGATCATAGAAAAAATAGACACATAATATCCATAGTTTAAAATAGCCGGTTATTGCATTTAGCCCCGACAATCTCTGAGGCTATAACCCGGCTATAGCGGGCTATGACCTTATAGTCGTTTTGGTAAATAATGATCAAAAATTAAAATAATTTAGGTAGCAAATATTTGTATATATATCAACAATTTAATGGTATACATAACATCTCTACATATACAATCCCCCTAGAATCATTGCCCTCTCCTTTCTTCTCATGTCCTCCAATAGGGTAGTGACACCACACCACACGATGGACCCCACTCATTTCTTACTTTATAATTCACACCAATAAAATATGTGGGATACATACACACCACTTTATTGTTCACACCTACAAAAAAATAAATTGTTGGACACATACACATGTTTTGAATATATTTGCCAAAATTTCGGTAAAAACTTTGGTATTTTCAGCTGCACAAAAATAAATATGGTGTGAAAAAGGAAAAATAAATCCATTTGCTACTCAAAATTTCCATTTTTTGTGTAGCCTAAAATAAAAATATTTTTTTTTACAAAACTTGCACGTACAATACGTAAATTAGTTGTATGCTTTATTTGCCAAATCTGAAATCTGGATATATCGTTTTGATATTTGTAGAAAAAAGAGATAAAGTGAGTTTAAAACTCTATCCCTTATACTTTCTGTGCCGCCAGCGCCCACCATAGCATAACGCAACCTATACGTGACACCATTTCTCTCCATCTGCTTCCCTTGAGTCGTATTCTACCAAAAATAGCCATTCCATTGTAAAATGTTCCCGTCTCTCCACACACACCTTTGTTCCATCAAGCCCCTAGGAATGAATACAGGGCACCTCGGTCCCCAATGTCGCGTCTCAAGTCTATTGTCAACTTGCAAGCTACGTGCGCTCCTCGTCGGTGTGCATATTCTGGTGGTCACACAACACTAGTGGGCTGGAAGACTTCCTACATATCTCTCACAGTAGTTGCATGTGAATACCCATGTCATCTCTTGCATCGACCGCCGATGTCGTTGTTACTGTTAGTGGTGCCCGACTCGGTGGTGGTGGAAGTTGCGGTTCATACCGTGAGCAAAAACTTGATGATGAAAGGGGGTGGAAGGATGAGTTAGACACACCTCGTTGTTGGATGCCACCTAATTATTAATGAAAGATGATGTGTGTATTTATCTTTGAACGTTTTCTCTATGTTTGCTTATATTATTAAGAGAACGAGACAGATTATGTAAGCAACTGCGTGTGATTTGGTAGATGGTTGGATACATACACTGAAAAGAACCTATGAGTGTCTAGCCTCCGCTGCAGTAGTTAGAGTGCAGAAAAGTCACGACTCATGAGTGTAAAATGATAAATGAGCGTGTCTTGTTAAACATTTAGCGAACATGACAAACTCGAGATGAGCATTCCAATCCTGCACTTAGATATATATTAAAAAAATAGTGGCATTCATGCCATTTATTTTTGTCAGTACTTTTTTTTATGTAATTTGAATCTGATTCACAGATTAAGATGGTATAAACCGTTTAAAGTCTCACTTTGCTTTATTTTTTGGTGCACTATTTAGTATCTAGCGGTGGAATTCTTCTGTTTACATAATATCGATCAATTGTACTCGATCCAATTGATGTATGTTTTTGGGACATAATTATGCCAGCTATTACTGATTTTGTAATATTTATGTCTGCAAAGTCTACTTAATTTCATTACAATAAATTAATGACCTCTTGAGGTCTCGATGATTAATAAAGTCTTGACTAATATATCTCTTGAGTCTGCAATGTTCATCATATACATCATACATTGTCTATACATTATCGAAAGTTTGTTCAATTATTTTGTGAAAATCTTCATAGAACCATGTAGACATTTAATTTTAATGATATTTTTATAATTATGGTCGCATCCTGATCGTCAAACTAAGTATTTGAGAGCTTAACCTTTTTTGGGTCATGTGTTCTCGATATACTTCTAACTTTGCTACAACTGATATAATTGGATTTTCTTCTCTACTTCTCTATATTTATGTGAGAAGGTCTAACTTATCGTGTTGTAAAAGAGTGAGCCAGTGGTACTATTTTATAATTATTTTTACTGATACATATATATGTTTCACTAAAAAATACTTATTTCTCATCGATTGTATTAGAACGGACGCGGCAACGCGCGTCTTATCCTTCTAGTATTAACATAGTCACAAAAGATTTAGATAACCAGGAGTCCAGGAGTACTGGACGTAGACCACATATTACAAGATTTAATAGGTTAGGGGAGCGGTGTTTTGGAACATGGGTGCATACGCACCCTATATTTTGAAAAGCATCTTACATACATTTTAAATTTTAAAAAAATTGAAACTAAAAGTTCGTACTTACATCTTCACGTGCTACGTGCTCACAAAGTCGTTTCATAAAAAATCGACTTCTCATGTGACGTGTGTAAAAAAGACAAAATTCAGTGCTAAAAATAATGCTTTTCACAAGATAAACTTTCTCTTTTTTATATAGACCACACAAAATATTGGTTTTTTGTGAAACTTGACGAACACACGTATATTATGGAGATGTACATGTAGAATTTTTTATCCAAATTTTTCGACATTTCGAAATATGATTTTTTGGTAGAGGGAGCATACGCACCCGGGAGCCGAATTGAATTTAGTATGGCTCTGATATATGGGCGACGCGCATGGCACATACTGCCTCAATGCGTGGAGCGTCTCGTGAGCTCCTGGCTTTAATTCGGTAAAAAAGTAGTAAAGTACTACGTAGGAAAATAATTCTATCGGACCTGGTCCGTAAATTTATTCTCGTGGACCAACTCCAGCAAATGACACATGGCGAGGAGAGAAAAAAAATACGTGATTTGTATGTCTATTTTTAGATCTGAACTGCCACAAATGACACGTGTCAGTTGCTTAAGTTGGTCCACGGGGTGAATTTGCGGACCAGGTCCGTTAAAATTATTTTCCCTAGGCAACGCCTCCAAGGAGGAATCAGTGGTGGACCTAGCGCCCCTACCGCCTGGACTTAAGTTGGTCCACGTATCATGTACTGTATTTCTTTTCTCTCTTCGCCATGTGTCATTTGCTGGAGTTGGTCCACGAGAATAAATTTGCGGACCAGATCCGATAGAATTATTTTCCCTAGGCAACGCCTCCAAGGAGGAATCAGTGGTGGACCTAGCGCCCCTACCGCCTGGACTTACGGTCGGCCGGCGGTGTGTATTTTCATTATTATTTTATTTTTAAAATAGGATTCTAAGGCTTTGAATTAACAGCTTGCCCCGGTTTTAAAATATTCTTTGATTTGCTAATGGAGGGAATGACACCAACATCTGATCAGGTATGATGGATCGAGTCTCGAGGCGGGCAACCACGACGAAGGCCATGACGACGCCTACAAGCATCACCATCGTCAGCGTCACATGGGAATTTCTCCCGGTCGGGTCGTCAATCCCGAGGTCCGTTTGGTCAAGGCATAATGGAGCCAGCAGCTAAACCATCATCGTCAAGAGGTTTAACATACGTCGATGAAAGGAGAGGCGGCAACCACGATCAGCCGCACTGGCGACCGCCACCGGACGGATTTGGACAGGGGGCTTCGGATCCGCCATCGCTTGCTGGTCCGCCCACATCCCGCGCTGCCACACATCAACCTCTCGCAGAAACCACCACGTTGCCCACCTCTACAAATCTCCTTCAACATGCAAGACTCGGCCAGCGAGCATGCCAGGTGTCGAGAGAGCGCCTAAAGGATTTGGCAGTCGCCTAGGGTTAGACAAAGCGGGGTTCGAGAATTTCATGATTATTCTTTCTTTTGTTGAAACTTAGATCACCAACATAAATTTCACACCATTTCTATTCGCGCACGAGTAAACTTTTGAGGATGTGGGTTTTATGGTCGGAAAGTCCTTTTAGAACCCGAGCTCCATGGAGCTCGGTTTTTGAAAAAATTAAAATCCGCACATTTTGGTTTCCAAAAATCGAGAAAAAAATACCAGGTGTAGATATCACCCAGATCTACAAGCGTGCCAAATTTCAAGTCCAAATTCGTTTTATTCTGGGCTAGATCTAAAAGACAAATTTCTGAATCGACATACCCGGATTCAAAATTTTGAAATCTGTCAGAATTTGTCTTTTTTGCACAGCCCAAAATACAACGATTTTGAAGATAAAAAAAATCACGCGTGTGTGTCTCGACACGACCTACACCTGTGATTTTTTTCGCGATTTTTGGAAACTCAAAAATGTGAATTTCCATTTTTCAAAAATACCGAGCTCCATGGAGCTCGGGAGCCAAATCACCGCTCTCGTTTTATGGTGGGGCAAAGTCACTGGTTTTTCAAACAAAACTGGCTGGAGTTTAAGACATGTCCCCGCGGGCGTTCCTGCCGGCAAATTCTGCAACTCGTACTGAACCTGTAAACTCCCATTCAAATGCATGCCACGTCTCTTTAATTTGCACGCAGTGGAGTAAGTACTCCCGTATCAATTTCCAGTACTTAGACGACAACGCTACGGTCATTATTTCCAAAGGACACAAACGCTCGTCCCAGAAATTTAATGTTTTTAATTTTGGCGCAGGCAATCCATACTCCGGTCTCGACCGTGCATGTCAGCGTACGGCGTGGCTGTATGTACCCTAAGGCTGCTCATAGTGGGGAATAACTAAGACTAGTAACATGCACATGTTACTAGTCTATGTTACTACCTTCATAATGGGTAGTAACATCAAGGTAGTATCATATATGCACGTATTAATTAGCTTATAGACTCACTGTGTCTTGAAAAGTGTGATATTACGGTAACTAGCTATGTTACTCTATCCCCCTCTCTCCTCATTAAATCATTGCCACATCAGCAATTTTTCTTGAAAAGAGTGATGTTACTCTTGAAGTTACTTGCACTATGAGCAGTCTAAGTTGAGAGGAGTAATTAGTGAGGATTTTGGATAGAGAAGATACGGCACTAGACGCCAGTAAGGCCTCGTTTGGCAGGCCGGATTTGACAGGTTTTCCAGTGTAATTTTTCAGCCCAATTTAATGCACGCTAAAACACTCCCTGATCGTTTGGTAGCCTAGTTTTGGACGGGTCAAACCCCATCAAACACCTTAAAATACGTCGGGTTGAACGGGATTGGAAACACCCCACCCCCCTCGCGTTTTTATGTCGCTCCTTATCTCGCTCGTACAACGACCAGCCAGCTCGCTGGCACCTCTCTTCTGCCGCTCTACACCTCTGCCCTACCAAACGATATTTTGTAAGAGGGGTTTTACAGGGGATTTGGATAAAAGAGAATTCGGGGGATTGGGTGATGGAAGTGTTTTTACCCAGCACACTGTGGATAATACACTGAAATACACTATACTCCATGCGTGCCAAACAAGTGTTTTCTTGCTACCTTTGTGTACTCCACATATATCTTTCGATCTCTAGGTAATGGCAACCATTGTCTGCTAAACAATGGGAAGTGATAGTAATCAGGGAGAGCGCAGTACCTTTGTGTACTCCACATATATCTTTCGATCTCTAGGTTATGGTTTTCAGATTGTTGAGGTGAAAGACCACAAGTGCGTCGTCCGGTTGAGATAGAGGCCGCTCCCGTCGCCCCCCCGAGGCGACCGGGGCGCCCCACCCTCCTCCAGCCCGCGCCCTCTCCCCCCACCCTCCCCCCGCCGCCGCCGCCGGCGAGAGCCGCCGGGCAAAGCTCGCGCGGTGCCGGCGGCGGCGGATCTTCTCTTCCCCGCGCGCGAGGCGGCCCGACGGGCGGTACCCGACCCGGCGGCGGCGAAGTCCGGCGATGCTGCTCCGTCCGCCGCACCCGGGCCGCGCTCGCCGGCCTTCCGGTCGCGGCGGCGACACATCGACGAGCGCGTCCCCGGACGCTCCCTCCCGCTCGTCGGGCGGGTTCGCAGGGCGGGTCGCGCCCGCACGGCGGCGCGGCGGCGCGGTGGCCCCTGGCCGGCGCGGCTCTGCTGCTCCGGCCGCTAGCTGCTTCTGGTGGTGCGGCGCCTCGTGCGTCGGCCGGTCGCCGATGGGCTGCTGGCGGCTAGGGTTTGGCCGGATCTGGGCTTGTGGGCCCAGATCTGGGCCTGCCAGGGCTCGGTCAGTTGTCGGGTGGCCCGGACTGGACCGACGGCGCCGGTTTTGGCGATCTGCCCGCTCGGGCTTGTCGGAGCTCAGGTGAGCTTCCGGCGGTGGGGCGCCGTTGGGGTGACGTCCCGCCATTTTGGAGTCGCTGGGGCGACGTCCTTGCTAGCTATCTGGGACGTGGTCCCTGGGCTGGCTCAGTACTACAGCTACTCCGGCGGCTGCGGTATTTTCTCCCTCCGACCACTTTGGTCGTGCCTGTGCAGGCGTGCTCGCGCGCTGGGGATGGTGGACATCGTGGTGCCGCCAATCTAGGGTCTTGGACGTCTAGATCTGGGTCTGGCCGAAACCTCTGCCAGCCAGCACGTGTTTCCTGCGGATGAGTCGAGTTGGGGCTAGCTCATAATGTGACTTAAGTCGGAGGCGCGGCGGTGATCTCCGCCTTGTCCGCTCTACGTCCTCGCGACGGCGTCCGGATTTTCGATCTAGGTTTGGACCTCGGCGAAAGCAGCGCATGGCTTTGGCCTGTGCCGGCGACGGCGTCACCTGCGGGTGTCGTTCCCTTGTTGAAGGCGTCCCGATGATGGCCCTCCTGTTCGAAATGATGGACTCCATCACCCGCTTCAATCTGCTCCTCTTGGAGGCCTCGCTTCGGGTAAGCCTCTAGTAGTGTCCTGTGGAGCACCATGTGACCTCTCGCTGGTGTCGCAGCCCTCCCACAACGTCGGCCTGGCTGCTTTTACACGGTTTGCTACGGTAGCTGATTTCCTTCCTAGCGCCTTGGGGGCCTTTGCTAGGTCGGCGTCTGGTCGTAGCTCCTGCCGGTGTGCCTATCCCAATGCCAGGGGATGATGTTGTGTGTTTGGTCTGGACCTAGCCCGAGCTCCATGGGTGGTGGTTCTCGGGTCTGGGTGAAAACCTTGCAGGTCCTCTCTGCCGGCGACGATGACGCATTCTTGCGCCATTCACCTTCTTGGAGGCGTCGCCGCAAGACCCTCCCTCCTTTGGTTCCTCAAGTTCTGCTAGGTGGCCGGCCCGTCGTTGAGTTCCCCCTTTGAGTTGCAGTTTTGGTGCGGTGGAGGTTTGTTGGCGTGGACTCGGTTGTGATCGCTCCGGTGCAACAGAAGACAAGGCTCCCTCTTCATGGATCAAATGGCGCTTCGGCTTGCTTTTCTGTGTTGTCTTTTGTTGTGGTTTGGGTTGTGCGCTTGGCGCGGGTGTGTTGTAACTCTTGGTGTAACTCCTAGCCGGTTGATGGCTTCGTTAATTCAAAGCCGGGCTCACTTCGAGCCTTCCGTCTAAAAGAAAAAAAGCGCAGTACATTAGTCCCGTTGAAGAGGAATAGTTGCTCAGACCGGCCGGGCTCTCAACGATGGTACTGTCACCTTGTCAAACACTGTAGGACCAACTTTAGCAGATCCAAGTAAAAACACATATTGAAAAGGCATTTTAGGGTATGACGAAAAAAACTTTTTCGCTGTGAGATGTTCTTCCCTCTGTTTTTTTAATAATAACTATGTGCACAATTAAAACATCGATGACCACACATGATTGAAAGAACATATTGTTCAACATAACAAATATAAAACACAAATTTAAACTAGATAATCTCTACTATATAATATAGCTAAAGGTGATGGTTGGCGGCGGTACGTCAAAACTATAAAACTATGTACGTCACGAACTGTTTCTGCTCCCACATACGAGTCCATCTCCGATACGAGTCATTGAGTTCGAATCAGAAAAGAGTGCGGCTAGGACTCTTGCTACTCCTGCGCTAGGAGCAAAAAAGAGAAGGACACGATCGGGCTGGCTGTAGCCTGTAGGCATAGGAAGGACCAGCGTTGCCGTCACGCACGATCGGGCTGGCTTTTTTCAGACTCATCACCTCGTGCGCTTTGCCATCACCTGCCATGCACGACAAGGCGAGAGTCCACCTTCGCGGTCAGGCCGGTTTCGGCTGCCATCCTTGGTCTGAGATGGGAGTAAGTGAGCGAATGAGATCAAAATTGTATAACGGAGACGTGGCCAGCTCGCCGCCAGCGACAGTCCAGATGCAGACGATACCTGCTCTGCGGTGTAGGAGTAGGTAATAAAACTATAATCAAGTAGTGTAACATTATTGTCTGACGATGTCATGAATTGCAGTTTGTAAACACCAAGTTGCCGAAGAAAAATGGGATTTAGTTATATCTATTTTCTCATATTCATTCTTCTTGCTATAAATCCATAGAAGAAACAAATCAGATTGATTAAATACCACAATATAAGTTGGTTTCCCAAATCATGTTACAACTAAATTTCACATGTGGTGTCCTCTCTACTAAGCGAGCCTGACATTTTGTAAGAAGCATAATATATCTAAAAAATCAAGGACAGAAAATGGGAAATAATTTTCTCAAAAATATACATGAAGCCAATAGCCGCATGCTGCTTTCTCTCACACGTACGGATATTGCATTAGCTCACAATATGAGCAGTTGAGCACTATGAAAAATCAATACTTAAACCCGTTGCAATGCACGGGCACATTGCTAGTTAAAACTATCCTCTTTGTTTGGGCTTATTCTGGCTTTTTGGCTTTGGTTTATAAGCCAAAAAGCACCTAAATAGGTGTTTTTTTGGCTTTTGGATTTTGGAAGCCAAAAGAATAGGATCTTTGTTTTTGGCTTCCAAAATCCAAAAGCCAAAAAAACACCTATTTAGGTGCTTTTTGGCTTATAAGCCAAAGCCAAAAAGCCAAAATAAGCTCAAACAAAGAGGCGAGCTGTAGGAGTCGGTGGAGCGTCGTTATTCCTCGTTGTCGTACACTACGGGAGCCAGGCAAGGTGCCGACGGCCGCAGGCCGTCGGCAGAACATGTATGGCCGTCGGCACCAGCTATGCCGACGGTGGCCGTCGGCCCTACGCCGTCGGGGGAGCATCCTGTCGGGCCAGCCAAAAAAACCGTCGGCACAGAGTACAGCCGTCGGCACATCCTGTGCCGACGGCCAGGACGCGGCCGTTGGCACGCAAGGCCGTCGGCACGGCGCCGTTCTGTCCAGTCCACGACTGTGCCGACGGCCAGGCCGTCGGCACATACTCCCAGAATTTTGGCGCAAAACATGGCAAAAATGGCGCGAAACGGGACGAAAAATCACCAAAAATCACAAAATATTTGGCAGCTGCAAATTCATCATAAATCACGAATACTAAGACAATGCAATTTCATTTGAAGCATACATATATAGAACAATAGATAAGTAGTATACATAATATATAAGTAGCATACATAATAAGATAAGTGGCTCGGGCACTATAGCTAGCTCTCCTACGGGTAATCCCCAAAGTCGAAGCTAGACTCGGAGTCATCGCCGGAGGACGCCGACGTAGCCGAGGGGGAGGACAACTGCATGTCGTTGATCCTAGGATCATCCCAGGAGATGGTCTGAACGCCCACGACTTGCTCAATGGCGAAATCCCGCCGCGCTCGTATCGCGCGGTGCCTCTCCCTGCGATCCTCGCGCCTCGCCCTGCGCTCAGCCCACGCCGCCTCGCGCTCCTCACGCTTCCGCGCGAAGAACTGCTCCTTGAGGATGACGTCCTCGGGGAAGGCCAGGCGCCAAGCTTCCATGGCGCGCTCGTCCTCCTCGGCGATGCGAATCTGGCGCTGTATATGTCGGTGCCGGCGTCTCTCCTCGTCGGTAACAAGTCGGTCTGCTGACGGGTCGGCGAAGGACAGGGCCTCTTCCAGGCTCCAAACTTCTTCGAAGTTCAATGCATGGCGTGGCCGGCCGAGCACCCACGCCGCCGCGTCGTACGCCCGCGCAGCCTCGTACGCCGACGGGAACGTCCCGAGGTACTGCCGGACGCCGGCGGCGCGAATCTCCGCGGAGAACATCCCCGACCGTCGGGGGCGGACACCGGTGTAGCCTGCGGCGTTGCGGTTCGGAGCCATGTCGCACTAAAAAAGATGAAAAAACTATTCATTAGCACAATTCAAAGTAGACAAAAAATTGCACATACATTATATTTAAATGGAGTTCAAATAAATATGTGATTTGCACAAGTCAAAATAGACAAATGCTATCTATCAAGAGATTGAAGTTCAAATAATTGCACATACTACTTATGAGCTCACATGTATGAAAAAAATCACATATATGAAAAAAATCACATATATATCATTCATGAGCTCACATGTATAAAAAAATCACATTTATATCATTCATGAGCTCACATCTATGAAAAAATCACATGTATGAGCTCACATTTACATGTATGAGCTCACATGTATGAACAAAAATCAAATTAATACACCATTTTGATTTTATTTCATTTCATTTTTATTAAACAAATTCACATTCAATTTCTATATCCATGCATTATTAAACTCATTTGTACCAATTTCGATTTTATTTAGTTTATATTCCTACTACTAGCTAGATACAAGAGGAAAAAAAAGGGAGCAGAGCCTTACCTTTGCGAGGTGGAAGACGGCGGCGTCGACGGGCGGCGAGGGGCGGCGCGGGTGGGGCTCGGGCGGAGGAGGGCGCGGGCGGCGCGGAGGAGGCTCGGGCGGAGGGCGCGACGGCCGCGGGTGGGGCTCGGGCGGAGGGGGCGCGAGCGGCGCGGATGAGCTCGGGCGCGGGCGCGGGATGAGCTCGGGCGCGGGATGGGCGGCTGCTGCGGTGACCCAGCATACCACTGCATGGTGTAGTATGCAAGTCGTTGATATAACACAAGTGAAACACCGTTTCGCCCGTATTATATCCCTCAGAGTGGTACAACAGAAACATATGCGGGTCCAAGGTATGTCTTTAGAATTACAACTCTGACTCTTACAAAAGAATATCACAGCCTCCTAAATTACAATGAGGTAAACTCCAAATAGAAATCTAGAACGAACATCCATTGGACTAAACTTAACACTAGAGCTTCCTCTAGAGTTACTTGGCTTAGTACTGATGCTCTAGCAGCACAATAAACACTTGGGTTCTAGGAATAGGGAACTGGTTCCAATCTACTGCTGTTCTATGGTTCCACCATGACAGATGCTTCTCCGTTGACTCCTTTGACTCAGTTGAATGAGTTCTGCCTTTTGTAGTAGACATGGCCTCCATCTTCGAGTTCCACAGAAGATTCTTCTTCGGTGTTCTCCAACCTAGAAGGGGGTGAGAAGTGTAGTATGAGCAACAGCGTTACTCAGCAAGTCCATATGGTGGGTGTTTGATGCACTATCTACAGCTGTAGACCAGGAAGTCATAGGCTAATGCAGTTTTCGTAAACATTTCTTCAAAGGTGTATTTTATTCTGAAGAACTATGTCCGTCAGTCTTCACAGGTTGACTAGAACTTCGTGGAGTTCCTTTCCTGCCGCGTTCGCAGTTCTTTCCCAGAACAGGGAGTGACAAGCCACATTTTTATACTCTGCAGAGGTGCGCTGCTTTACCCATGAGAGATCTTATCCTTGTTGCACATCCGAGTTGCATGCTCGTCCACACTTCCTTGATGCGGGGCTCAGTATAAGACCCAAGCCAATCACTGCCCTTCTCCGCGACCCCGCACACCCACCCTTTTGTAGTTCCGACCTCGGTATTCATTTACCCACGACGGTCTCCTACACAACGGTAGTTTCGCCCTCGGTAACCCTCGCCGGTCTCCTACAATCCATCATAGATGCTAAGACCACTCATCCCGTCAGATGGGGAGGTGCATGTCTCCCAACTCACTGGTTCCCAGCAGGACACCAGCCAGGTCTAGCCATCCGTCAGTGTGCGAAAGGAAAAAGGTACAGCTGACTTCTCCAGAGCCATTATAGATCTCATGGTTGCGCGTTATATACGGCGCTAGAATCACTGGACGACATTTGTTATTAATCCTGGGTGTTCATACCATGTACACTGGAACCTCCACCATCATCAATCATACCATGGTTCCAGTGCCCACCACACAATGCAGGTGAATTGATAATTTAGAAAATACTTTGCTTTGAGGTGCAGAAGGATACGATAGAGCACTTTTATAAACCATTTAATAAAGGACTCTCAAAGGAATGTATATTGAACTTGCCTGGTTGATTGCAAGATTATGCAATCAAAGTCTTCGATATAAGGTATAACTCCAAATTCTGAAATTATCATCATCATCCGGTAAGGACAATGTTTAAAAGACTGGCAGCATGATATGCATAAGGCATGCAATGCATTTTTGGTAAACCCCAAATAAACCCCGTGATTTAGATTTGATGAGTTGTAGTGACTTTATTAGGATGTGTTGCACTTTTTAAAGATGAAAACAAACAAGGTTCGTATTAGTGTTTTAGGTTAACTTGCAAATATCTTAGGGTTAAAGAGTAAAACATAACAACATAATATTAACACATTGTTGATTATAGTCTTACTTTTATCATTTTAAGAGTAGTTATTTACCTTCAACTTAAAAGAGAAGATTTACTGTGTGCTTATTATGAATCTTAAAGAATAACTTTTGAAGAACATATGAATTAATGTATAGCAAGTATTTTTAAAAAGAAATCTAGTTGCTTCTAGGTTTATTAAAATTCTTAGTTGATCATAAATTAGGGACTAAATATGAAGACATGAAAGTAGTATTTTAGGGTTCACAATATTTCTTTACTATTATGACAGGTTAAAGGGCTATTGTGAGAACAAGAGGATATCAATTAAGTTGCGTTAAGGTTTGAATATAGGCTTACATTACATTTCATTCCATTAGTACAATTTAGTTGAACATAAATGGTATTCGTCCCATTAAAGTTGTTCATCATGTTTTAAGTGATTATTGAAGTGGTTTAACCATTTTTAATGATTGAATAAGGAGGCATTATAGGAATAATAAGGTCTAAGGAATTTAAAGTTAGGAAATAACTTTTGAATGTAGGATAGTATTTCTTTAAGTTTCTTTCTATATTTTATTATTGATAAGAGAAAGTAATAAATAAATAAATACCTTGTTTGTGTGTTTTACCCCCGGTATAACTTGTTTGTGTGTTTTACCCTCTAGCCTAATATCTTAAGGCATTTGTATAATACTAAGGTTTTGATATATTATTAAGGTACCGATAAAATACTAGGTCATTTAATTATGATTAGTAATTTCCAATGGGTCTAATACTTGAGTTTGTATTTGAATTAAGAATCCCATTTGAAATACATGTTGGAATATAGGGGTTTGTTTTTGGTAGTAAACATTACTATTATTGGAAAGAACAATATTTTATTATCAAACATATGATTTTTATAAAAATTACAATCCTCTCTTGGTTTTATTTTTAAGTAATAGAGAATATTTTATGAGCTTCTAAGAATGTTATTTGGTTTTATTTGAGTTACAGATGATTTTTTTAATTCATTTCTAAAAATCCTCATATGCCTTAATTTTATTTGAAGAATTCTTTTCTAAAAAAAAATGTGGATAGTCTAATTAGAATGAGCCCAACTGGTCCAATCGAATCGGTCCAACGGAATCGGCCCAACTGGATCAGCCAAGTTAGGCTTGGCCCTACCCACCTCTCTCACTTCCCCCAATCTTCTTTCCTCACACTCACGCACAGAACACATTCCTCTCCGGCGACCTCCATGCCGTCGCGGCGTCGCCGCTCGCCCCCGGCCACTCCCGGCCAGCTCCGGCGTCGGAGAAATGGGCAAAAGCTCTGTCTCCTCAGGCTCTACATCCCCACTTACTCGATTGGTTTTTCTCGTTCTCTCTCGCTCGCCCACGGCCCCGACGATGCCGCCGACTCTGCCTCCGGTCTGGCCGACGCCGGCCGCCTTTGGCGCCGATGCTGTCTGGCGAGCCTCTGCCAACACCTCCACCACTCAAACCCCACCAGCGCCTCCTCACTATGCCCTCGCTCACGTGCTCCCCCGCAAACCCTAGTCGTGACTCAGTCTCGTCGATGCAGACGATGTTGCATCCCGCGCCTCAGTTTGATGATGCAGTGATGGTTTCCCTCGTGGTGGTGCTGCCCTGGTATTGCTGGTGATATGCTGCTGGGTGTAGTGACGATGTTAGTATGGTGGTGATGGTGCTGCTGTTACTGCTCGACTACACCACCACGACGCCGATGGGACGGCGCTGTCAACGCAACCTCGGCGTCGACTTCTGCCCCTACTACACTGTGAGCTATACTTCCTCTCCTCACTACTTTGCCTTCTGCTCTCTGTTGGTATGATGTTAGTATGATTCTAGTTAATTGATGGATATTTGGGCAGTGGTAGTGGAATAACTACTGCTCTCTGATTTGATGAGTAGATTATCAATGTATTGCTGCTGGCTATTGTTTATGTTCAAATTTGGATGTTTTAAACATCCTCAGCATAAGGATTTGACTGGTGTAAGCTAACGCTGACACAACTGAATATTGATAGTTCAATTTACTGGAGATTTAGACTTTGTAGGCACCTATATGATTGACCAATAAGATACAAAGATGATTACTTTCAAATGATAAGTTACATGATGTGACATGCTGTGATAATATGATGCTTGATCTAATGCCTTAACTTGGATGAGTTAATCATCCCTGACTTAAATGGCTTGTAGTGTTGATATGGTGCGATGTGTTGTTAGAGGAATAGACAAACTCTTCTACATTTAACAAATGACTGGTGTTTATTATAAGGACTCTATTTGGATGTTTATTCATCCCAGGTATATATGGCTAGTTGTATTGTTATTACTGATGCAATTGGAGTTTGACAGTTTCAGTTAGCTGTAGATATTCAATTATGCTACTGCTTAATTCTTATTGGGTTTACATGATATATAAGAAGCAAGTATTGTAACTTTCAAATACAAAATTTATTTGATGGCTTGTTGGTGAATTTAAATTTTAAAGCATGCATGATTAGGTTGCATTAAATATCAACTAGTTAACATGTTGGTTATGCCAAGTTTAGTGTAAGCCTAAGTGCTACAAAAGTGGGAATGCTGCCTTGTATTCCTAAGTATTGTTGTTTCGTTGGTTTGAATTGAGTAGTTCATTCCTATTCATCTAATTGACTTTTAATGCTTAGGCTATCATACATATGTTAATATTTACTGTTGTGATGTATGATGATATGTTCATACCATTTCATTAAGTTAAGCTTGATGTGCTGCTAGTCTGACTCCTGGATAGTACACTATGATTCTCTGTAGTCACTTAACTTGCTGGAATGGATTTGATACTCCAAAATTCGGTTATGCTATATAATTGCAGACATTTATGGTTTCTGTTGATTCTAGGTGCTATCTATTCTTGCTTGTGACCTAGTGATCCTCACTCTTTCTCTCTGTATTCAGATAAGAACAAATGATGGCTTGATCTTTTAGCCTAGCCAATGATGCAGAGGCTGAGGCACAGTTTTAAAATGAGAACAGATACTATATTGCCTTTTATCTCTGTGATGAGCTTAGCATAGCACTTCTATGCTAGACTGAGAGATAATCCAACTTTCTATTCTCCTAGATGAAAATTCTAGTTGAAGGGTAGTTAGTTGCTATTGTAGCAGGTGCTCTACTATTGAGTATCACTGCAATTACATTAATTCCTCAAGTTGATTTAAAATCCATGGTTCATTAATAATAAGTTCAACTTATTAGAACCATACTCTGATGGTTTAGCTAGTAACCTTACTAGGTGACCCTTCTGTGTTTGATTTAGATGGTGCTCAATAAAAATGGTTACTACTAAGCTGTGGTACCTCCCTGAGGATGCATAGCTCTAGTTTTATCCATTAATTCGTGAGACTCTATTAAACTTCACAGAATGTGATGCCAGTAGGTTAGCAGTAATAACCAAGTGATGATATAATTCATCAAACCCATATGTTTGATTCCTTGTTAATTTGATGCATGATTTGGATGGATCTTTGGACCTGGTTTATTACCTTATTCCATCTCCTCGAAAGATTTGCTTGTGATTGGAGATATTAAAGTTGATCTCCTATTATCTTGATGTCCTCTTGTTGCTTGCTGCATGTCCTTCTCCTCCTTGAGCCTGCCCTGCACCTCCTGGACGTGCTCCTTTTCCTCTTGCTCCAGCTAGTCCATCATCTCCTTCTTCTTGATTTCAATTATTTTGGATTTGTGGTTGATCTCACTGGAATAGGTCTTGTGATTTGATAACACGGCAGAGAGGTTGCTGTGTTGGTTTGGTTGTGAACTTGAGGAAGAATGGGAAAATGGGAGTTGCTTTGGTTCTGTGTGGTGGATGAGATGCATATGTAGCTTGGGTCGGCTAGTGGTGTCTTATTGTCGTGGGAATTACCACGGCAGATGCTACCGGGGGTAGCGAGTCGAGCTGATCGGAAGAGCGAGGCAAGGGAAGCGTAGCCATCCGCGGATCGAGATGAGGAGCACACAAGGGTTTTACCCAGGTTCAGCCCCCCCGCAGGGTAACAAGCCTACTTCCTGCTTCTCTTTATTGATTATGGGTGTTTACAAGGGAAGATCTCGGGCTCGACTAGATCGAGGGCGAGATCTGGCGACTAGCAGCGCAGGGCGTACGAGTGCCTATGGGGTGGAATAAGGATGCGATCCCTCTGAGGGTCTATCTAGGGAGCTTATATAGGCGCTCCAGCTAGGGTTTACAAGTATGAACCGACTCGACCCCGAGTTACATGCAGGGCCGAGTCGAGTTGGGCTACAACTAGGCTTCTGGGCTTCCACACGCCGTGCTCCCTCCTGGGCCAGTCGGGTGGGCCAGGACTTCGTCAAATAGATAGCCTCCATGGGCATACCCCGAAAGGTATATCCCCATCAGTAGTCCCCAAGTGCGCCTGTGATTCGTCAAGGCTTCAGGCGGGGTCGATGCAGTCGAGTCCAGCTGGAAGATGAAGTCGAATCGCTGGTGGACTCTGAAATGAAGCAAGCACAGCATGTAGAAGGTACAAGGCGTTAGTGGCTTGTAGCAGTGTAGCACTTGGCGAAGTCAACGCGGTTGGAGTTTTCACTCGGCACAGAGCCACTCGACTCGCCGGAAGTCGGACCGACGGACGGTCAAACTAGCCGTTTGAGACGGTCAAACAAACGGCAATATGACCGTTTGGCGTCACCCGAAGATGGTGCCGTTATCTTCGACGGACGCGATCCTCGCGCGGATCTGGCGGACCGATCCCGGCCGTTGGGAACAGATCCCTTAACGGATAGCGCCGGTGACGGCGGGCGCCGCCACCTATAAAGGAGGAGATGCCCCTCCAAAGCAGTCACTTCACTCTCGCGCCCTCATCGAGCTCTCCCCAGTCAGCTTCCTCCTCGCGATCCTTTCCTTCCACCGCCACGACATCCCGAGCGATCATCCCACCGCCGGCCGACGATATGGCGGCGCACAGTGGCTGGTGCACATCCGTTTGCAAGGCAGAACACCTTCGGGGCTTCATCAACTCGAAGGTGATCCCGGAGAAAGCGCAAAATCAATGGCGGATCCCGGGCAAGGAGCAATGGCCAATGCCAATGCCCGGTGAGTTCGTTGTTTTCACCTCTTATCTCGAGCGCGGGCTCTCCTTTCCCACCTCTCGATTTCTTCGCCAATTTCTCAACTTTTACAAAATCAAGCTCAGCGACCTCGGTCCGCTGAGCCTCCAGCAAATCTCGTTCTTCGTGACTTTATGCGAGGGGTACCTTGGGTGCCCCCCGTACTTCCCCCTCTGGCTCGCAATGTTCCACGATCGAGCTCAACGGAAGAAGCCAGAAGAAGGCGGTGACTTGATCGCCTCCGGCGGCATCACATTCCAGATGCACGCTGGCAAATTAGAGAATGACGCATTCTTGAAACCGGAGCTCCCTGGCAAGGCGGAGAGCACCTGGAGGAAACGCTGGTTCTATTACAAGGAAGTGACTCCATCGGGCGAGCTCGCCCTCCCGGAGTTCACCATGGAGCCGAGTCGACCTCGCCGGCTCAATGTGAAGAAGCTGCCTGAAGCAGCGCAAGCAATGGTGGAGGTGATGCTGAATCGCCTCCGCGAGCTGAAGTTTGAAGGGCTGAAGGCAGTAAATGTCTACAGCTGTTGGGTGGGTCAGCACTTGCCACCCCTCCGGACCCGGCCGCGCTTGATGTGCGACTACACCGGGCAGTTCGACAATATGCGCACTTTCCATGAGTCATGGAGCGCGGAGGAGTATGAGCGAATCTTCACGGGCTTGACGAAGGCGGAGTTCATGTCAACACCCGGATTTTTAAGTCCAGATGCCATCTATTATGCCATACATCGCAATCCCAGAAATATCATTTTTGCGAGACATAATAGATTGGTATCACAGAACATCATTCATTACAAACCATAATCGTCTTACGAATAGATCTCGAAAGATCAAGTCTTACAGTAGTGGGTCTAAAGACCAAATACAAAAGCACACAGTGGAAATAAAGGTAGTAGCGGTCCATCTTCAGTGCAGTCACACATCGGATGAAACGTCGTAGGGTCCATCTGTTCCACAGGCAATGGTTGACTCCTGGAGGCGGTCCTAGTTGTCGTAGACGTCCTGGTCCTGCTGTCCATCCTCCGGGTTCTCCTCTTCATAGTCTGGCCGTTTGAATAGCCAGGGACAAAGCCGTGAGTACTTTAAAGTACTCGCAAACTATTATGTAAGTACATTATAAGTACTTGCAAACAAATCTGTAAGCACTATTCTCTATAAGGGGTGTCCTAAGCTCTAAGTTTATTTTTGCACAAAGCTAGTTTTATTCCTGAGCACTTAGTAGTAAAAGACTCTTACTTGCATAAAGTTACTCATGTGGGAACATTAGTGTCATTCCCACAACTCGGTTGTGATCAAGTCAACTTCCAACTTTCAAGTCACAGTTCAAATTTAGAAAACATCTGATGACGGAACAGTATGGCCTTTCCAACTGCCCATGACCGCGGGCACGGCTATTCGAATAGGTTTACACTCTGCAGAGGTCGTACACTTGTGCCACAACTATTGCATCCATCCGTCCCGGTTACGTCCTGAACGGATGATCAATCATAACCTTTCACTTACATACCCTAGTGCAGGCACCTCCCCTATGAGCTGGGCCCCCCAGTAATGACAAATCGCCAGTCTGGGACATGCATAGGCGAACTTAAGTAACTTGATGACACGCAGCCATTTGGAGGCAGCTTTCGGCGTAACCCCAATGCCACGCTTGTTCGGAGGGAACCCATACTAAGGTACATAAACTTCCAGTTAAGCCCTACCCATTTTCAGGTATTGTGGGGGTACAGTAGAATTGGAATGGTATCGCATCCGAACCCAACCATCAGTTTTTGGTCAACATTCACCTTGTTCAACAAGGGTCATATTCACCTTCAAAACTTTCAATAGAATGCTCCATCATTCTAAGGTTTTCAAGTCACTTAGACTCAAGTGTTCCCATCTAGAGTGATCAATATCTAACTTCATCACTAGCAACTAGTCCTGGATGAGATCTACTAGTGAGTGGCAACTAACTACATTGTAGCTATCTAGACTCAAACAAAGATCAACTATAAAAAGACTTTGATAAATAAAGCTTGCAAGATAAAAACTTGGGGATAGGTAACAGTGTCCTAAATAAATAAACTGCAATGGTAAACTCTTGCTAGTTTGCACTAGTTTAACTTGCATCAGTGTATCTTGCAAGGTATTAGCTTGCCTTGGTTGGTGTATTGATCAAAGTGTTCTTCTTCTTCTCCGTAGATGTTCTCCTCCTCCGGATAATCTTCGGGGCTAGCGTCTATAAATAAATATGGGATACACAAGCACCAATCAATACTTAAGTTCTACTGATCACACATTGCTCACACAAGTGATCTAATATCACCAAAAGATTTAATACTAGGATTTGGGATTTATTTCATCTTTGAAAAGTAATTTCCACTCATTGAAAATTACTCAGATTTAATATTCTCCAAAATAAAATATGGGATCATGTTGACTCATGTCATCACCTCATATCAATTTGGGGAATGTGATTTAAATGAGAGGACACCTCTCGTAATATTTGCCTAATATTTTTGGGTAATTTAAATGGACTAGAAATGACTACATAGCCATTATTTAGGTCTAGCCCATGATCATGGGAAATACCCATATGATATTTTTACATATTCAGATAGAGTATCTGAAATGTGAAATTTGAGAATTTGAATCAACTCAAAAGGACTTGTGGTTGATTTTTAATAAATGTTTGAAATTAGCAAAGTGACTGCCTTAATATTTTCACTGTAGATGATCTAAAATTAAAATGAGGTTGAAACAAATTTTGTGGGTTAGCTAAAGTCCTAAGCTTGCCATAGAAATTGGTTTCACTCAATTTGGATCTGTGGAGGAATTTCTATGCATTTTAGAAAAGGGGTCTCTGAATTATATCTCAACTAAAAAGAAAAGTGCATTTTTGAATATGTGGGCTGAGGCGGGAAACGTAAACAGGCCAGGGGAGACTAAATGGGCCGGCCCAGTTGGGCTCCGCGGAGACGCGGGTGGCCTGACTGGAGGGTCCCAGCCGTCAGTGGCGTTTAAAACACCGAACCGGTATGGAGACGATAGTCGTAGGATTAGAGGGCAGATCGACGGCTGTCGATCATCTCTATCCACGAACAGGACCGACGGGGCACTAACCCTAATGGCGGCATAGGTAGGGGGTCGGCGGCTTACCGGAGGTCCGGCGGGGATCGGGGAGTGGTTCAGGAGGTTGAGGAAGCTCCGGCGGTTCGACTGGTACCAGCGGCGGCTCCAGAGGTGGTCGGGATCTTCACCTCCTCCTTGCTTCTGCTCCGGCGGCTTCCGGCGGTGGCTCTGATGAAAATCCGGCGGGCTCGGGTGAAATTGGGCAGAGGGGCGGTGCTGGAACGATTAGTGGAGTGAGGGGAAGAGATTGGTGTGCTCAAATCGTGCGGGGAAGGTCGCCTTATATAGGCTCGACGAGCGGCCGTAGGTCATCGCGGTGGCGGACGGTGAAGTGATACTTCGGGCCAGCTACGGGCATGGGCGAGGGTGGCACTCTGTTCACGGTGTCACGGCCTTCGTCACGGTCATCCTCGCACAGCGGGCGGTGGTCAAGCACAGTGGTGCAGGTTGCTCGATCGTCATCGCCTATGTCGTCGGTCGTCTTCGTGCGCGGCGGGTATAGGTCGAGCGTGGGCCAACGGGCATGTCTAGTGGCCTTCTGGGTTCATGACGCGGCTACGGACGGGCGGTGAAGGCGAGGCGAGGCGTGGTTCGTCGGGGCTGGTCGGCGTCCTTGCGCACGGTCATGTCCTTCTGCGGCATGGGCGCGGCTTGGGCGGTGGCGAACAGTGCATCCAGTCGAGCGGCGAGTGCGGGCGTGTGGTCAGAGAGATGAGAGGAGGCGGCTGGGTGCATTGGATTGAGGAGGGCGCCCACGGTTTTGCTCGGTGCAAATAGAGGTGGTGGCACACGGTGAGCTTCTTACCATGCCACGAGGTGCAAGAGAGAGAGAGGGATTCAAGGCTGATGCAAATGGACCAGGGGCGATGCTAGAAGGGCAGGGGTGACGCAGGGATGCAGAGATGGTCGGGGTGACACGTTGGAGGGGGTATGGGCTCTAGTTTACCTCCTGCCTGCAATGTGTTTGTCTAAATGGCCGCAAGAGAAAAACTTTTGAATTTTGGCAAGAAATTTTATGGGCGTGACGCCTGAATTATTTGACATCACTTGGTAGCATTGGTTTTCAAAATGGGATTGTTTTGGTGAAAATCCCAAAAGTGAGTGATCTATATCTGAATATAACATTCAGACTTTGGAATTTTCTTGAAATCAGAAAATGGATTTTTTTAGAAAAATGGCAAGTGTCATGAGTCTTACTTTTACATTGTCTCAGCAACTATGTAAAATCCTCATGAGGTTTGGTTTGGAAGAGTGTTTGTGTGGATGCTCAAAGTGGGCATCAGATGAATTTGGTCAAAAATGACCAAATGCAAATTTTGGCTAAGTCATTATTTTCTTTTTGGTTTTCTTTGATTCAGTGAGTTGTCAAATGAGTTAGGAAATGTTTTCAAACACTCCATACCATGCTATCATGGCAAGGTGACATTTCCCTCATTTAAAGAAAAATAATTTAAATGCATATGTGACATATGCATGCCTTTTATTTGATTTTGTCTTTATTTTCTTAATATTTTCCTTTCCATTGGTTTGTTTGTCTTTGAACCAAAGTTTATTGTTTGAGGTTCAAAGTCACTTCACACAAGTCCCACACCCATTTATTTAAAATAGAAAGCACAAGATTTTTGAATATGAAAGTTTTTGTTGATTCCAATTTTTTTGATAAATGGCAAAAATGCCTTTTCTTTTGTTTTCCAAAATTTTGGGGTGTTACAAACCTTCCCCCCTTAAACAGAATCTCGTCCCGAGATTCAAGAAAAGTTAGGAACCTACGAGAGATTGGGCAAATGGGTTAACAGAAAACATACTCAGAGCAGTGGCGAGGGCTTCAAGTGCTTCTGTGGCTCTCATGCTGTAGAAACGGCCATTGCGGTTGTTCGGGTTGCTTGGGCCAGACTTCCTTCCGGCTGCGACGCGGCACTGCTGTTGGGCTGGTTCATTGGGCTTGGGGGCTGCATTGTTAGCTGCCTTCATCATTTTCTGGGGGCATTCATTGGAGTAATGACCCTTGTTTCTACATTCATAACATGTCACGTTGGACTTGTCTCTCGGGTCAATAGGTATGGCGTTGCTTCCAGTCCTTGGGGCATTGTTGTTGAAGTTGTTGTTGTTGTTGCCATGGTTGTTGTCGTTGTGGTTGTTGTTGCCCGGGGGTCTTGGTGGTGCATGATGGCGTGTATTTCACACGTTCGTTGGGGAACCCCAAGAGGAAGGTATGATGCGCACAGCAGCAAGTTTTCCCTCAGAAAGAAACCAAGGTTTATCGAACCAGGAGGAGCCAAGAAGCACGTTGAAGGTTGATGGCGGCGGGATGTAGTGAGGCGCAACACCAGAGATTCCGGCGCCAACGTGGAACCTGCACAACACAACCAAAGTACTTTGCCCCAACGAAACAGTGAGGTTGTCAATCTCACCGGCTTGCTGTAACAAAGGATTAACCGTATTGTGTGGAAGATGATTGTTTGCAGAGAAAATAGTAAAACAAGTATTGCAGCAGATTTGTATTTCAGTATTAAAGAATGGACCGGGGTCCACAGTTCACTAGAGGTGTCTCTCCCATAAGATAAAAGCATGTTGGGTGAACAAATTACAGCCGGGCAATTGACAAATAGAGAGAGCATAACAATGCACATACATGTCATGATAAGTATAGTGAGATTTAGTTGGGCATTACGACAAAGTACATAGACCGCCATCCAACTGCATCTATGCCTAAAAAGTCCACCTTCAGGTTATCGTCCGAACCCCTTCCAGTATTAAGTTGCAAAGTAACAGACAATTGCATTAAGTATGGTGCGTAATGTAATCAATAACTACATCCTCGGACATAGCATCAATGTTTTATCCCTAGTGGCAACAGCACAACACAACCTTAGAACTTTCTCACATCGTCCTGTGTGTCAATGCAGGCATGAACCCACTATCGAGCATAAATACTCCCTCTTGGAGTTACTAGCATCAACTTGGCCAGAGCCTCTACTAATAATGGAGAGCATGCAAGATCATAAACAACACATATGCAATAACTTGATAATTAACATAACATGGTATTCTCTATCCATCGGATCCCGACAAACACAACATAGAGTATTACAGATAGATGATCTTGATCATGTTAGGCAGCTCACAAGATCCAACAATGAAGCACAATGAGGAGAAGACAACCATCTAGCTACTGCTATGGACCCATAGTCTAGGGGTGAACTACTCACTCATCACTCCGGAGGCGACCATGGCGGTGTAGAGTCCTCCGGGAGATGAATCCCCTCTCCGGCAGGGTGCCGGAGGAGATCTCCAGAATCCCCCGAGATGGGATTGGCGGCGGCATCTCAGTAAGGTTTTCCGTATCGTGGTTTTTCGCATCAGGGGTTTCGCGACGGAGGCTTTAAGTAGGCGGAAGGGCAACGTGGGGGGCCACACGGGGGCCCCACACCACAGGTCGGCGTGGCCAAGGGCTGGGCCGCGCCGCCCTATGGTGGCAGCCCCTCGTGGCCCCACTTCGTAT
This sequence comes from Lolium perenne, assembly GCF_019359855.2. Taxonomy (NCBI): domain Eukaryota; kingdom Viridiplantae; phylum Streptophyta; class Magnoliopsida; order Poales; family Poaceae; genus Lolium; species Lolium perenne. Next base: position 304,369,438 of record NC_067245.2, on the reverse strand, counting down.
CCCTTTCGGTCTTCTGGAAGGTTCGTGGCAAAATAGGACCCTGGGACTTGATTTCGTCCAATTCCGAGAATATTTCGTTACTAGGATTTCTGAAACCAAAAACAGTATAAAACAGCAACTGGCACTTCGGCATCTTGTTAATAGGTTAGTTCCAGAAAATGCACGAATATGACATAAAGTGTGCATAAAACATGTAGGTATCATCAATAATATGGCATAGAACATAAGAAATTATCGATACGTCGGAGACGTATCAAGCATCCCCAAGCTTAGTTCTGCTCGTCCCGAGCAGGTAAAACGATAACAAAGATAATTTCTGAAGTGACATGCCATCATAACCTTGATCATACTATTTGTAAACATATGTAGTGGATGCAGCGATCAAAACAATGGTAATGACATGAGTAAACAAGTGAATCATAAAGCAAAGACTTTTCATGAATAGTACTTCAAGACAAGCATCAATAAGTCTTGCATAAGAGTTAACTCATAAAGCAATAAATCAAAGTAAAGGTATTGAAGCAACACAAAGGAAGATTAAGTTTCAGCGGTTGCTTTCAACTTGTAACATGTATATCTCATGGATAATTGTCAGCATAGAGTAATATAACAAGTGCAATATGCAAGTATGTAGGAATCAATGCACAGTTCACATAAGTGTTTGCTTCTTGAGGTGGAGAGAGATAGGTGAACTGACTCAACATAAAAGTAAAAAGAATGGTCCTTCAAAGAGGAAAGCATCGATTGCTATATTTGTGCTAGAGCTTTTATTTTGAAAACATGAAACAATTTTGTCAACGGTAGTAATAAAGCATATGAGTTATGTAAATTATATCTTACAAGTTGCAAGCCTCATGCATAGTATACTAATAGTGCCCGCACCTTGTCCTAATTAGCTTGGACTACCGGATCTTTGCAATGCACATGTTTTAACCAAGTGTCACAATGGGGTACCTCCATGTCGCCTGTACAAAGGTCTAAGGAGAAAGCTCGCATTTTGGATTTCTCGCTTTTGATTATTCTCAACTTAGACATCCATACCGGGACAACATGGACAACAGATAATGGACTCCTCTTTAATGCATAAGCATGTGGCAACAATTATTATTCTCATATGAGATTGAGGATATGTGTCCAAAACTGAAACTTCCACCATGATTCATGGCTTTAGTTAGCGGCCCAATGTTCTTCTCTAACAATATGCATGCTCCAACCATAAAGGTGGTAGATCTTTCTTACTTCAGACAAGACGGACATGCATAGCAACTCACATGATATTCAACAAAGTATAGTTGATGGCGTCCCCAGAAACATGGTTATCGCACAACAAGCAACTTAATAAGAGATAAAGTGCATAAGTACATATTCAATACCACAATAGTTTTTAAGCTATTTGTCCCATGAGCTATATATTGCAAAGGTGAATGATGGAATTTTAAAGGTAGCACTCAAGCAATTTACTTTGGAATGGCGGATAAATACCATGTAGTAGGTAGGTATGGTGGACACAATTGGCATAGTGGTTGGCTCAAGGATTTTGGATGCATGAGAAGTATTCCCTCTCGATACAAGGTTTAGGCTAGCAAGGTTATTTGAAACAAACACAAGGATGAACGGTACAGCAAAACTCACATAAAAGACATATTGTAAACATTATAAGACTCCATACCGTCTTCCTTGTTGTTCAAAACTCAATACTAGATGTTATCTAGACTCTAGAGAAACCAAATATGCAAACCAAATTAGCAAGCTCTAAGTGTTTCTTCATTAATGGGTGCAAAGTATATGATGCAAGAGCTTAAACATGAGCACAACAATTGCCAAGCATCAAATTATCCAAGACATTTTAGAATTACTACATGTAGCATTTTCCAATTCCAACCATATAACAATTTAACGAAGAAGAAACTTCGCCATGAATACTATGAGTAGAGCCTAAGGACATACTTGTCCATATGCTACAGCGGAGCGTGTCTCTCTCCCACAAAGTGAATGCTAGGATCCATTTTATTCAAACAAAACAAAAACAAACCGACGCTCCAAGCAAAGTACATAAGATGTGACGGAATAAAAATATAGTTTCAGGGGAGGAACCTGATAATGTTGTCGATGAAGAAGGGGATGCCTTGGGCATCCCCAAGCTTAGACGCTTGAGTCTTCTTAGAATATGCAGGGGTGAACCACCGGGGCATCCCCAAGCTTAGAGCTTTCACTCTCCTTGATCATATTGCATCATACTCCTCTCTTGATCCTTGAAAACTTCCTCCACACCAAACTCGAAACAACTCATTAGAGGGTTAGTGCACAATAAAAATTAACATGTTCAGAGGTGACACAATCATTCTTAACACTTCTGGACATTGCATAAGGCTACTGGACATTAATGGATCAAAGAAATTCATCCAACATAGCAAAAGAGGCAATGCGAAATAAAAGGCAGAATCTGTCAAAACAGAACAGTCCGTAAAGATGGATTTTATTTTGCCACCAGACTTGCTCAAATGAAAATTCTCAAATTGAATGAAAGTTGCGTACATATCTGAGGATCATGCACGTAAATTGGCTTAATTTTCTGAGCTATCTACAGGGAGGTAGACCCAGATTCGTGACAGCAAAGAAATCTGGAACTGCGCAGTAATCCAAATCTAGTACTTACTTTACTATCAAAGACTTTACTTGGCACAACAAAACTCAAAACTAAGATAAGGATAGATTGCTACAGTAGTAAACAACTTCCAAGACTCAAATATAAAACAAAAATACTGTAGTAAAAACATGGGTTGTCTCCCATAAGCGCTTTTCTTTAACGCCTTTCAGCTAGGCGCATAAAGTGTATGTCAAGTATTATCGGAGACGAAGCATCAACATCATAATTTGTTCTAATAATAGAATCATAAGGTAACTTCATTCTCTTTCTAGGGAAGTGTTCCATACCTTTCTTGAGAGGAAATTGATATTTAATATTACCTTCCTTCATATCAATAGTAGCACCAACGGTTCGAAGAAAAGGTCTTCCCAATATAATGGGGCAAGATGCATTGCATTCAATATCCAAGACAACAAAATCAACGGGGACAAGGTTATTGTTAACCATAATATGAACATTATCAACTCTCCCCAAAGGTTTCTTTTTAGCATTATCAGCGAGATTAACATCCAGATAACAGTTTTTCAATGGTGGCAAGTCAAGCATATCATAGACTTTCTTAGGCATAACAGAAATACTTGCACCAAGATCACATAAAGCATTACAATCAAAATCTTTGACTCTCATTTTAATGATGGGCTCCCAACCATCCTCTAGCTTTCTAGGAATAGAAGTTTCAAGTTTTAGTTTCTCTTCTCTAGCTTTTATGAGAGCATTTGTAATATATTTTGTGAAAGCCAAGTTTACAGCGCTAGCATTGGGACTCTTAGCAAGTTTTTGTAAGAACTTTATAACTTCAGAGATGTGGCAATCATCAAAATCTAAATCATTACAATCTAAAGCAATGGAATTATCATCCCCAAGGTTGGAAAAAATTTCAGCAGTTTTATCACAAGCAGTTTCAAATAGCTTTAGCAGCTTGTGTAATTTTGCGCGCTTTGCACTAGGAGTAGAAGCATTGCCAACACCAATTATTTTACCATTAATAGTAGGAGGTGCAGCAACATGTGAATCATTAGCATTGCCAGTGGTGGTAATAGTCCAAACTTTAGCTACATTTTTCTCTTTAGCTAGTTTTTCATTTTCTTCTCTATCCCACCTAGCACGCAGTTCAGCCATTAATCTTATATTCTCATTAATTCTAACTTGGATGGTATTTGCTGTAGTAACAATTTTATTTTCAATATCCTCAGGTTTAGCAGCCATTTTATTAATTAAAGAAGACTGTGACGCAGACATGTATGAGATTCGGTCTTCAGCATTTGCAAGTTTAGTTTGCAACCCAGAAATCTCCATATTCAAATTTTCAAGTTGATTTCCTATATTCTTCAACAAGGTAGATTGCTCATTCATAGTTTTAGTAAACAATTTATTTTGCTCATATTGTGATTGCATAAAGCTCTTGGTGGATCTTTCAATTTCTAACATCTTTTCCTCATTAGGCGAAATATATCTACCATAAGAGTTATTATTAGCAGGATTTGGCCTAGAATTTTGAGCAACCAATGAAGCTAACGGAACATTATTCGGATCAACATTAGTCCTACCATTCACAAGCAGAGACATAATAGCATCAATCTTATCACTCAAGGAAGAGGTTTCTTCAACAGAATTTACCTTCTTACCTTGTGGAGCTCTTTCTGTGTGCCATTCAGAGTAATTAACCATCATATTATCAAGAAGCTTTGTTGCTTCACCAAGAGTGATGGACATAAAGGTACCTCCAGCAGCTGAATCCAATAAATTCCGCGAAGAAAAATTTAGTCCTGCATAGAAGGTTTGGATGATCATCCAAGTAGTCAGTCCATGGGTTGGGCAATTTTTAACCAGAGATTTCATTCTTTCCCAAGCTTGAGCAACATGTTCATTATCCAATTGTTTAAAATTCATTATGCTACTCCTCAAAGATATAATTTTAGCAGGGGGATAATATCTACCAATAAAAGCATCCTTGCATTTAGTCCAGGAATCAATACTATTCTTAGGCAGAGATAGCAACCAATCTTTAGCTCTTCCTCTTAATGAGAAAGGAAACAATTTTAATTTTATAATGTCACCATCTACATATTTATACTTTTGCATTTCACATAGTTCAACAAAATTATTGAGATGGGCAGCAGCATCATCAGAACTAACACCAGAAAATTGCTCTCTCATAACAAGATTAAGTAAAGCAGGTTTAATTTCAAAGAATTCCGCTGTAGTAGCAGGTGGAGCAATAGGTGTGCATAGGAAATCATTATTATTTGTGCTAGTGAAATCACACAACTTAGTATTTTCAGGGGTAGCCATTTTAGCAGTAGTAAATAAAGCAAACTAGATAAAGTAAATGCAAGTAAACTATTTTTTTTTGTATTTTCGATATAGCAAACAAGACAGTAAATAAAGTAAAGCTAGCAACTAATTTTTTTGTGTTTTGATATAATGCAGCAAACAAAGTAGTAAATAAAATAAAGCAAGACAAAAACAAAGTAAAGAGATTGAGAAGTGGAGACTCCCCTTGCAGCGTGTCTTGATCTCCCGGCAACGGCGCCTTAAAAGAGCTTGATGGCGTGTATTTCACACGTTCGTTGGGGAACCCCAAGAGGAAGGTATGATGCGCACAACAGCAAGTTTTCCCTCAGAAAGAAACCAAGGTTTATCGAACCAGGAGGAGCCAAGAAGCACGTTGAAGGTTGATGGCGGCGGGATGTAGTGCGGCGCAACACCAGAGATTCCGGCGCCAACGTGGAACCTGCACAACACAACCAAAGTACTTTGCCCCAACGAAACAGTGAGGTTGTCAATCTCACCGGCTTGCTGTAACAAAGGATTAACCGTATTGTGTGGAAGATGATTGTTTGCAGAGAAAATAGTAAAACAAGTATTGCAGCAGATTTGTATTTCAGTATTAAAGAATGGACCGGGGTCCACAGTTCACTAGAGGTGTCTCTCCCATAAGATAAAAGCATGTTGGGTGAACAAATTACAGCCGGGCAATTGACAAATAGAGAGAGCATAACAATGCACATACATGTCATGATAAGTATAGTGAGATTTAATTGGGCATTACGACAAAGTACATAGACCGCCATCCAACTGCATCTATGCCTAAAAAGTCCACCTTCAGGTTATCGTCCGAACCCCTTCCAGTATTAAGTTGCAAAGCAACAGACAATTGCATTAAGTATGGTGCGTAATGTAATCAATAACTACATCCTCGGACATAGCATCAATGTTTTATCCCTAGTGGCAACAGCACAACACAACCTTAGAACTTTCTGTCACTGTCCAAGGTGTCAATGCAGGCATGAACCCACTATCGAGCATAAATACTCCCTCTTGGAGTTACTAGCATCAACTTGGCCAGAGCCTCTACTAATAACGGAGAGCATGCAAGATCATAAACAACACATATGCAATAACTTGATAATTAACATAACATGGTATTCTCTATCCATCGGATCCCGACAAACACAACATAGAGTATTACAGATAGATGATCTTGATCATGTTAGGCAGCTCACAAGATCCAACAATGAAGCACAATGAGGAGAAGACAACCATCTAGCTACTGCTATGGACCCATAGTCCAGGGGTGAAATACTCACTCATCACTCCGGAGGCGACCATGGCGGTGTAGAGTCCTCCGGGAGATGAATCCCCTCTCCGGCAGGGTGCCGGAGGAGATCTCCAGAATCCCCCGAGATGGGATTGGCGGCGGCGTCTCAGTAAGGTTTTCCGTATCATGGTTTTTCGCATCAGGGGTTTCGCGACGGAGGCTTTAAGTAGGCGGAAGGGCAACGTGGGGGGCCACACGGGGGGCCCCACACCACAGGTCGGCGCGGCCAAGGGCTGGGCTGCGCCGCCCTATGGTGGCAGCCACTCGTGGCCCCACTTCGTATCCCTTTCGGTCTTCTGGAAGGTTCGTGGCAAAATAGGACCCCGGGACTTGATTTCGTCCAATTCCGAGAATATTTCGTTACTAGGATTTCTGAAACCAAAAACAGCAGAAAACAGCAACTGGCACTTCGGCATCTTGTTAATAGGTTAGTTCCAGAAAATGCACGAATATGACATAAAGTGTGCATAAAACATGTAGGTATCATCAATAATATGGCATAGAACATAAGAAATTATCGATACGTCGGAGACGTATCAGTGCACGACTGAAATTGTTGTCGTTGTTCCCTCCTGACATTGGGGGTCTTGATGCACGTCCTGCAGGTGAACTGGTGCGGTACTTCTGGGTATTGTTGGGTCCATTCTGGTGCATCATCCGGCGCTTGCGGTTGTCATTGGCTTGGTTGATTTTCCCTTCCATCTGGATGGCGGAATCAACTAATTCTTCCAGGTCAGGAAACTTGATATTCACTAGCACCGTCTGCATCTCATCATGCAGTCCATTCAGAAATCTTTCCTTCTTCTTGGTGACGGTATCCGAGTCATCGGGGGTATACCTAGACAAAGTGAGGAACTTGTCACGGTATTCCACCACACTCATCCTTCCTTGCTTCAGATCACGGAATTCATCTCTCATCTTCAAGACTAAACCCGGGGGCACGTGGTATCGGCTGAACTTGAGTTTGAACTCCTCCCAGGTCATCATCTGTCCTCCATTCAGGGCACGGGTACTGCTCTACCAGGCTCTGGCAGGTCCTGACAGATAGTGGGTGGCAAACAGCACCTTCTCAGCTTCTTCAACTCCTGCAACTTCCAGGTTGTTCTCCATGGTTTTGAGCCAGTCATCAGCATCAAGTGGCTCTTCGGTCTTGCTAAACATTGGCGGGTTGGTGTTCTGGAAACTCTTCAACCTAGATCCGGGGTGATCATGATTTCCATTGCCTTGGTTGTTCTGGGCCATCTGGGCTATCTGATGCAGTGCGGCAAGGTTGGCTTGCTGCGCGGTTCTGTCGGCTTCTCTATCTGCCATCATCATTTGCAGAAGTTGCAGCACTGGGTCCTGGGTTGAGCTGCTCCCAGTGTTGCCGCGGGTTGGAGGGGCCATCTGAACAATGAGGGAGATCATAGGATAAGAGGGAAATTTCTATGGTTTATTTGAGGTAAAATTTGAAAAGTTCAAAACTTGAAAACTTGAGTAGTGTTGAGGGGGTAAAAACCAACAACACTTTTCCATTCATACCAAACATCATATATTACAATGCTAACACACCGTTGGTTTGAAGAACCATTCATCGTTCTACGATACAAGGGACGGGATACAAACTCACACTAGTGCTCTCTTACGTAGGTGTAAGCTCTACCACAGTGATCTAGAGAATACTACGCTTCATCTGGAATGGTGGTTCTTCATCTTCAGAGTTAAAGTGTTTTGTGAAAGGCACGGAGGTCATCCAAATCTTTGCGGGTCTTGTACAGCATGACTTCAAGGTAGGCAACATAGTGGCTTAGCTCCGGATGTGGTGGCATGGTAAGTGGTCTTCCCATGGGGTCATGTCTTGGGTAGTAGAAGAAGCGAGTGTTCTTGATCTTGTTCACATTCTGTCCACACAGACGGGCGAGCGCTTCTTGCATAGCTTTGGTTATTGCCTCCTTCTAGTTGTTTCCTTTCACAGAAAACCATATGGTTTCCCAGGTAGGGGATCCCATCTTTCCTCTAAGGTCTGCAGTAACTACCCACTGAGGTGGTCCTCCTGACGGATTGTTGAGTGGCACTCCAAAGAACTCAGGATACGGGCGTCCGAGATGTTCAACTAGCTGCTCCAGATCCTTCTCGAACATTAGGTCTCCTCCGTGGCCCAGCTTATAGAACTCGTAGTTGTACTCCATCTCTGAGCAAAGGATGAGTAAATTAGAGAAGTGTGCAAAATTTTAAGTAGAAGTACCAGAAAAAGTAGAACATGTATTTCTCTTTTTGAAAAGGTTTTAAAGATAAGAGGAGAATAAGTTTTCATAAATACTTTCGTCATTTATTTTTGAAACTATGGTTTTCATACGTCCATTCTAACTAGGGCTCCTAAGGTCAAACAATGGCTCTGATACCAACTTGTCAACACCCGGATTTTTAAGTCCAGATGCCGTCTATTATGCCATACACCGCAATCCCAGAAATATCATTTTTGCGAGACATAATAGATTGGTATCACAGAACATCATTCATTACAAACCATAATCGTCTTACGAATAGATCTCGAAAGATCAAGTCTTACAGTAGTGGGTCTAAAGACCAAATACAAAAGCACACATCGGAAATAAAGGTAGTAGCGGTCCATCTTCAGTGCAGTCACACAGCGGATAAAACGTCGTAGGGTCCATCTGTTCCACAAGCAATGGTTGACTCCTGGAGGCGGTCCTAGTTGTCGTAGACGTCCTGGTCCTGCTGTCCATCCTCCGGGTTCTCCTCTTCATAGTCTGGCCGTTTGAATAGCCAGGGACAAAGCCGTGAGTACTTTAAAGTACTCGCAAACTATTACTACTGTAAGTACATTATAAGTACTTGCAAACAAATCTGTAAGCACTATTCTCTATAAGGGGTGTCCTAAGCTCTAAGTTTGTTTTTGCACAAAGCTAGTTTTATTCCTGAGCATTTAGTAGTAAAAGACTCTTACTTGCATAAAGTTACTCATGTGGGAACATTAGTGTCATTCCCACAACTCGGTTGTGATCAAGTCAACTTCCAACTTTCAAGTCACAGTTCAAATTTAGAAAACATCTGATGACGGAACAGTATGGCCTTTCCAACTGCCCATGACCGCGAGCGCGGCTATTCAAATAGGTTTACACTCTGCAGAGGTCGTACACTTGTGCCACAACTATTGCATCCATCCGTCCCGGTTACGTCCTGAACGGATCATCAATCATAACCTTTCACTTACATACCCTAGTGCAGGCACCTCCCCTATGAGCTGGGCCCCCCAGTAATGACAAATCGCCAGTCTGGGACATGCATAGGCGAACTTAAGTAACTTGATGACACGCAGCCATTTGGAGGCAGCTTTCGGCGTAACCCCAATGCCACGCTTGTTCGGAGGGAACCCATACTAAGGTACATAAACTTCCAGTTAAGCCCTACCCATTTTCAGGTATTGTGGGGGTACAGTAGAATTGGAATGGTATCGCATCCGAACCCAACCATCAGTTTTTGGTCAACATTCACCTTGTTCAACAAGGGTCATATTCCCCTTCAAAATTTTCAATAGAATGCTCCATCATTCTAAGGTTTTCAAGTCACTTAGACTCAAGTGTTCCCATCTAGAGTGATCAATATCTAACTTCATCACTAGCAACTAGTCCTGGATGAGATCTACTAGTGAGTGGCAACTAACTACATTGTAGCTATCTAGACTCAAACAAAGATCAACTATAAAAAGACTTTGATAAATAAAGCTTGCAAGATAAAAACTTGGGGATAGGTAACAGTGTCCTAAATAAATAAATTGCAATGGTAAACTCTTGCTAGTTTGCACTAGTTTAACTTGCATCAGTGTATCTTGCAAGGTATTAGCTTGCCTTGGTTGGTGTATTGATCAAAGTGTTCTTCTTCTTCTCCGTAGATGTTCTCCTCCTCCGGATAATCTTCGGGGCTAGCGTCTATAAATAAATACGGGATACACAAGCACCAATCAATACTTAAGTTCTACTGATCACACATTGCTCACACAAGTGATCTAATATCACCAAAAGATTTAATACTAGGATTTGGGATTTATTTCATCTTTGAAAAGTAATTTCCACTCATTGAAAATTACTCAGATTTAATATTCTCCAAAATAAAATATGGGATCATGTTGACTCATGTCATCACCTCATATCAATTTGGGGAATGTGATTTAAATGAGAGGACACCTCTCGTAATATTTGCCTAATATTTTTGGGTAATTTAAATGGACTAGAAATGACTACATAGCCATTATTTAGGTCTAGCCCATGATCATGGGAAATACCCATATGATATTTTTACATATTCAGATAGAGTATCTGAAATGTGAAATTTGAGAATTTGAATCAACTCAAAAGGACCCTGTGGTTGATTTTTAATAAATTTTTGAAATTAGCAAAGTGACTGCCTTAATATTTTCACTGTAGATGATCTAAAATTAAAATGAGGTTGAAACAAATTTTTTGGGTTAGCTAAAGTCCTAAGCTTTCCATAGAAATTGGTTTCACTCAATTTGGATCTGTGGAGGAATTTCTATGCATTTTAGAAAAGGGGTCTCTGAATTATATCTCAACTAAAAAGAAAAGTGCATTTTTGAATATGTGGGCTGAGGCGGGAAACGTAAACAGGCCAGGGAGACTAAATGGGCCGGCCCAGCTTGGGCTCCGCGAGACGCGGGTGGCTTTACCGGAGGGTCCCAGCCGTCAGTGGCGTTTAAAACACCGAACCGGTATGGAGACGATAGCCGTAGGATTAGAGGGCAGATCGACGGCTGTCGATCATCTCTATCCACGAACAGGACCGACGGGGCACTAACCCTAACGGCGGCATAGGTAGGGGGTCGGCGGCTTACCGGAGGTCCGGCGGGGATCGGGGAGTGGTTCAGGAGGTTGAGGAAGCTCCGGCGGTTCGACTGGTACCAGCGGCGGCTCCAGAGGTGGTCGGGATCTTCACCTCCTCCTTGCTTCTGCTCCGGCGGCTTCCGGCGGTGGCTCTGATGAAAATCCGGCGGGCTCGGGTGAAATTGGGCAGAGGGGCGGTGCTGGAACGATCAGTGGAGTGAGGGGAAGAGATTGGTGTGCTCAAATCGTGCGGGGAAGGTCGCCTTATATAGGCTCGACGAGCGGCCGTAGGTCATCGCGGTGGCGGACGGTGAAGTGATACTTCGGGCCAGCTACGGGCATGGGCGAGGGTGGCACTCTGTTCACGGTGTCACGGCGTTCGTCACGGTCGTCCTCGCACAGCGGGCGGTGGTCAAGCACAGTGGTGCAGGTTGCTCGATCGTCATCGCCTATGTCGTCGGTCGTCTTCGTGTGCGGCGGGTATAGGTCGAGCGTGGGCCAACGGGCATGTCTAGTGGCCTTTTGGGTTCATGACGCGGCTACGGACGGGCGGTGAAGGCGAGGCGAGGCGTGGTTCGTCGGGGCTGGTCGGCGTCCTTGCGCACGGTCATGTCCTTCTGCGGCATGGGCGCGGCTTGGGCGGTGGCGAACAGTGCATCCAGTCGAGCGGCGAGTGCGGGCGTGTGGTCAGAGAGATGAGAGGAGGCGGCTGGGTGCACTGGATTGTGGAGGGCGCCCACAGTTTTGCTCGGTGCAAATAGAGGTGGTGGCACACGGTGAGCTTCTTACCATGCCACGAGGTGCAAGAGAGAGAGAGGGATTCAAGGCTGATGCAAATGGACCAGGGGCGATGCTAGAAGGGCAGGGTGACGCAGGGATGCAGAGATGGTCGGGGTGACACGTTGGAGGGGGTATGGGCTCTAGTTTACCTCCTGCCTGCAATGTGTTTGTCTAAATGGCCGCAAGAGAAAAACTTTTGAATTTTGGCAAGAAATTTTATGGGCGTGACGCCTGAATTATTTGACATCACTTGGTAGCATTGGTTTTCAAAATGGGATTGTTTTGGTGAAAATCCCAAAAGTGAGTGATCTATATCTGAATATAACATTCAGACTTTGGAATTTTCTTGAAATCAGAAAATGGATTTTTTTAGAAAAATAGCAAGTGTCATGAGTCTTACTTTTACATTGTCTCAGCAACTATGTAAAATCCTCATGAGGTTTGGTTTGGAAGAGTGTTTGTGTGGATGCTCAAAGTGGGCATCAGATGAATTTGGTCAAAAATGACCAAATGCAAATTTTGGCTAAGTCATTATTTTCTTTTTGGTTTTCTTTGATTCAGTGAGTTGTCAAATGAGTTAGGAAATGTTTTCAAACACTCCATACCATGCTATCATGGCAAGGTGACATTTCCCTCATTTAAAGAAAAATAATTTAAATGCATATGTGACATATGCATGCCTTTTATTTGATTTTGTTTTTATTTTCTTAATATTTTCCTTTCCATTGGTTTGTTTGTCTTTGAACCAAAGTTTATTGTTTGAGGTTCAAAGTCACTTCACACAAGTCCCACACCCATTTATTTAAAATAGAAAGCACAAGATTTTTGAATATGAAAGTTTTTGTTGACTCCAATTTTTTTGATAAATGGCAAAAATGCCTTTTCTTTTGTTTTCCAAAATTTTGGGGTGTTACAGTTCACATCCTTGGACGAGCCGCTTCAAGCCTTCGACGGAATTGATAATCGACTCCCCTCGGTAAGCTTCAGTCAATTCAATATCAACTGACTTTTGTAGATAGTGCGAGCTCGAAGCTCACTTTGATGAATGGTCGCAGGAAGGCAACTTTCGCGATGTGGAGGACTGGCTCCCACCGCTCGACGGCGAGGAGCCTGATGAAATTAAGGACGCCGAGGAGGAGGCGGCCCGCAGGTCTGGAGAAGAAGACGACGAGGGGACTTAGAGCGAGTCGCCCCCACCTGCCGAAGCCCCCGCCGCCAGGAAGACCCGTCAGCAAACTCTGAAGGAGCTGGCGATGAAGCAGCCCGCAGTGACTCCCCCTGAAAGCCAGGAGTCGAGCTCCTCAGAGCAGTCGTCGTCGAGCAGCGTGCAAGCGCTGGAGAAGACGCCGCCTCGAGCCAGAAGGGCGGCCCAGGAGGAAGAGCCTCCTGCCTCATCATCGAAGAAGCAAGCAGGCCGCGGAATCCAGCGACCATTGATACCGCCCCCAGCTGCCGCGAAGCCAGTCGGCAGTCGAGCGGCGCCGCCCCCGCCAGCAGCAAAGTAAGTACCATTGTTGATGTAGAACATAGTTGCTTTGATCGTATCCTGACACTATTGTGTCCTGCAGGTCGAAACTGCGGGTAGCCGTCCGCAAGGTCACGCAAAGAAAGGTCGACTCGCCAGTCGACCCCACGAAGAGGAAGGGCGAGTCGACCAGCGCTGATGCCCAGTCCTTGAAGAAGCTGAAGGCGACTCCACCGGAGTCTGACCTTCCGGAAGGAGAGCCTGAAGCTCACGATGCGGTGCCGGAGCAGCACGAAGAAGCACCCGCGTCGTCTGACGAGGGCGAAGACGCGGAAATTGCCGCGCAGAGGGAGAAGGCAGCTCGCGAGGGGCGAGCTGCGACTAAGGAACGTAGGAGCAAAATGAGGGAGGAAACTCCTGCAGAAGCTCCCCAAGCTGCCAAAGTGACGGCGAGACCCAGCTCGACACCTCGAGTCGAGCCCGCCCAAGACTTGGTGTTGACGCAGTCGCCATTCGCAGAAGTGGTGGATTCGATGGCGAAGAGGACACCAGTGGCCCCTAGCGGCCTTGGGCAATTCCCACTAGCGTCCGCCGGGTTCCCATACATATATCGGCAGCTCGGAGCTGCGTGCAGGGTAAGGCTCCACTTGCCCAAATATGCTAGGCAGTAGTCCCCGAGGCTCGAGGCGTTTTCGTGGAAAACGGGTCGAGTCTAATTTTTTAATCCGAGTGGAGAGAGGATATTACGCAACTAGTTGCGCCCGCACCCCATTTTTGTTTGGATGAAACTTCACAGATGCACAAGACATAACACAATGTATGTCTAGAATTTTAGTTTGCATTTTTTGGAAACTTAGAAGTGTCACAACAAAAAATGGGGTGCGAGCGCAACTAGTTGCAAATGAGAGTTTCCCCTCCGAGTGATTGAAGTCGCACAGGCGGAGATACTCGCTCTAAAGGAGGAAAACTCCAAATTAGTGGCAGCAGCAAGTGAGTTCGACTTCCCATTGCCATTCCTCTTTTTGCTTATGCTTTAACTTGCCCTTCTGAGTATTGACTGTAATCTTTGTCTTCTTAAAGATGAGCATGCGGCTTCCCTGAAGAATGCCCGAGTGGGCTATGTCGAAGAGGCCACGGCGAAGAAGGAGCTCGCCGCAGTGGAGCAGGAGCGACTGCGGCTTGAGAGGGAGCTCGCCACCACCCGCACCTCGCGACAAGATTGGAAGGACAAAGCCCAGGCCGCACAGGATGAGGTGTAGAAGATCAAAGTCGCTTGCGACGAGCTCGTGGACGACATCAATAATAAGTACCACAAGGTGAAGGGCCATGTCCTGAAGAACTTCCGAGGTGCACTAGGTGAGCTCGACTTTCCTTGGCATTTGCGCGAGTCCCCGAGCCTCTCTGCCTTGTGTTTGGTTTTGCGCTACTGCTTCTTTTGCGAGTCCCCGAGCCTCTGCATCTTGAACTTCCTTTCTCATCTTGACATCTTGGTTGCAGACTTCTTGGGAGTGACTGACGAGGCGACTCGGCAGCTCGGTCCCATCGCTGCTGTGAAGGAGATGCGGGATCGCATCGTGCGCTGCACATCGGAGGTCCGCGCCGTGGTGCAAACAATCTGCAGCGCCGACTCCGTCCCGGAGGACTACAAAGGCGTAGCACACAGTCTGCAGGTCCTGCCTGCTGTTTTCGAATGGCTGCAGAGGTCAGCGTACCGGCGCGGAGCGACCACAGGGCTGGCGCTTGGGGCCGCCTTTTTTCCCGCCGACTGGAACCACGACGAGATGTCGAGTGGTTAGCCCTCCGAGTCGGGCTCGGTGACCCAGGAGGAGGTGGATGCGCTGCGAGGTGGAGCAGCGCCGTACGCCGACCGCCTTCTTCGGATGGACACGCTGGTGCCCTACCAGGCCACCATGGACGCGCCAGGGGACGAGCCTGCAGAAGAGCGTGACCACTCTGTCGAGCGGCCACTTGAAGCAGCACGAGCCGGTCAGCTCACCACCTTCCCCATTTATCAATGGGTTATTGCAGAGGAGCAGGGGGAAGCGAGTGCCCCCCATGCGGAAGAAGATGCCAAGGACACTGGTGCTAGGGATGGCGAGTAGGCCGTCGATATTGGACTTGTGCCTGTAATAAAATGAACAAACTTGTTTTGCAGTCCGTATGTAATGGCCAGAATTCTGAACCTTATGTAATGGTGTCGCATGGCGACTAAGTGTATATCTGCAACATTATTTCCCAAGCTTCCTTGGTACTTAGTTATTTGTATTATTGCGTAGGTCCCATTGGACTTGGCAGAATATTGCCAGCTTTGGCTAATCGACTCGCCTATTGACGTTTGTCTTGAACACTCCGGGCTTGTTTGCGAGTCCCCGAGCATCCTGCTTTGCTTTGATTGCCTGATAACTGTGGCTAGTTGATCATCTTGACCCGTAGGATCAGTCGCAGGCGACTCCACGCTTTTTCTGAACACTGCGGGTCACTCATGGCGAGTCCCCGAGCGTAGTACTTAGCCTTTCAGGAAGCCTCAACCGTGGATGATGACAACAGGTTGGCGCGCTGTATTTCAAGCGGTGCCACTCACCGTGACCCGTTAGGCCAGTCGCATGTGACTCCAGCGTGGACGGGCTCGACTGGCTGTTTTTGCGAATGCGGCGAGGTTCGTTTTGCGAGTCCCCGAGCATGCTACTTAGCCGTGCGAACGCTCAATCCAGGGATAGTGAGGGCTTATCTTCATTCACTGCGGAAGCGAGTCGCATCTCGTGGCCCGGGAGGCCAGTCGCTTAGCGACCCCAAGGAGGGCTCCGTACTCGGCGTTTTTCCTGGACGCGTTGGGTCGCCATGGCGACCGCGTTAGCGCAGTACTTAGCGTTTCAGGTCGCTCTGTCCAAGGAAGAGACAGACATGGGTGCCCGGAGGCAGAGCCGAGCCGGTCATCTTGACCCGTGAGGTCAGTCGAGCTTGCGACTCCAATGGAGGTCCTTCCCCCGGCGTCATAGCTGTCGAGCCGGAGCTCGGCCTGCCACTGATTCCTGGAATTGCGACTGCAACGGAACCGATGCCTCGGGCTCGGCTACTTAGCCGGTTCGGGCTTCTCTCCCAAAGGTTGATGAGGCTATTGTCCCGAAGGACGAGGACACCCAGTGGTGAGATGCGTGGCGTGACGCAGAGCTCTCTTTGGCGACTCTAGCGACTCGGAGTCGTCGAGTGCAGCATGGCACGAAGGAATGGAGAGTTGGCACAATTGTGGAGCAAAATCTCTTTTTATTGATTATTACCAATGAGGCTTACAATTGTTGCTCTAAGTATAGAAGCGGCGAAGCAGGTTGACGTTCCAGGGTCGCTCGACCTCAGCTGGAGTCGTCTCTTCGTCGTCGTCGGCGTCCATCTTGCGAGCGTCGACTAAGTAGTATGAGTCATTACCCAATACTCTGCTGATGATGAAGGGGCCCTCCCATGGAGGGGACAGCTTGTGCATTCCCTTCTTGTCCTGTATGAGTCGCAGGACCAGGTCGCCCTCCCGGAAGGTGCGACTGTGGACTCGGCGGCTGTGGTAGCGGCGGAGCCCTTGCTGGTAGATGGCCGTGCGAGAGCGAGCTAGGTCACGTTCCTCGTTAGCCAGGTCGAGCCCGTTCTGGCGAGCGAGCTCGTTTTCTTCCTCGACGTAATGGATGACTCGCGGAGAGTCGTGCTCGAGGTCGGTTGGCATGACTGCCTCAGCTCCGTAGACCATGAAGAAAGCTGTGCACCCAGTCGATCTGTTAACGGAGGTTCTGATGCCCCATAGCACAGCAGGGAGTTCTTCGACCCAGCATCCTGGTGTGCGCTCGAGAGGGACTTGGAGTCGCGGCTTGAGGCCATGGAGGATGCTTTGGTTGGCTCGCTCGGCCTGGCCGTTGGCTTCAGGATGAGCGACCGAGGCGACGTCGAGTCGAATCCCCTTTTCTTTGCAGAATTCTGCCATCTCCCCCTTGACGAAGTTGGTGCCATTATCGGTGATGATGCTGTGCGGGTAGCCGTACCGGTAGATGAGCTCGCGTAGGAACTTGGTGGCGGTCTTTCCGTCGCACTTCTTGATGGGCTTGGCCTCGACCCACTTGGTGAACTTGTCGACTTCAACAAGCAAATGGTGAAGCCATATGGGGCTGTCTTGAATTTGCCCACCATGTCGAGTCCCCAGAACGCAAAGGGCCAGGTGATGGGGATCGTCTTCAGTGCCGAGCTGGGGAGATGAATCTGATTTGCATATTTCTGACACCCCACACACTGCTGCACAATTGCAGTCGCATCTGCATGTGCGGTGAGCCAGTAGAAGCCGGAGCGGAACGCCTTAGCGACTAGGGAGCGGGCACCAGCGTGATGGCCGCAGTCTCCAGCATGGATGTCGTACAGAATTTTCCGGCCCTCCGTTGGCTGGATGCAGCGCTGGAAGACGTCGGTGACGCTGCGCTTGTAGAGCTCGCCGTTGATAGTGGTGAAGGCCTTGCAGCGCCGCTGGATCATCCTGGCCTCCGTCTCATCCCTCGGGAGGATTTGGTGCTCGAGGAAGGCTAGGTAAGGCGCGGTCCAGTCCTTAGTCGACTCGGCGACGGCGATGAGGGCCTGGTCAGGAGCGAGTGGAACTCCCAAGTCGACCTCCTTCGGAGGGAGGACTGACGGACGGTCAAGCTTGTCGAGGAAGACGTTCGCTGGAGGTGGTAGCTTGGAGGACCCGACTCGCGAGAGCGCATCGGCCTCCTTGTTCTTGCGCCGGTCGATCCACTCGACTGAGTATCCGGCGAATGAGCCGCCGAACTGGTCGACGGCCCTGCGATAGGCGATCATATTGGGGTCGGTAGCGTCGCAGGTGCCCATAACTTGGCTGGCAACGAGGTCGGAGTCACCGAAGCAGCGCAGCCTGGAGACACCCATCTCCTTGGTGATTCGCATGCCGTGGAGGAGCGCCTCATATTCAGCAACGTTGTTGGTGCAGGGCAGGAATGTGATCTGCAGAGCATACTTGAGCTTGTCTCCCTTAGGAGAGGTGAGTATTATACCTGCACCTGCGCCCTCATGGGCCTTGAAACCATCGAAGTGGAGAGTCCACCCTTGCTTGTCCTCAGTCGGCTCGGGCAACTGCGTCTCTTCCCAGTCAACGAGGAAATCGGCGAGTGCCTGCGACTTGATGGCTCTGCGTGGCTCGTATTTGATGTTGTGGACGCCGATCTCGACGGCCCACTTGGCGACTCGGCCGGTCGCCTCCCGGTTGCGGATGATGTCTGCGAGTGGGACAGAGGAGACGACCGTGATCGGGTGCTCCTGGAAGTAGTGCGGAAGGCGCCGAGTCACGCGGAAGACGACGTAAACGAGCTTCTGGTACTGTGGGTACCGCTGCTTGGACTCGGTGAGGACCTCGCTAAGGTAATAGACGGGGCGCTGTACAGGACGCTCCTTGCCTTCTTCAGGCCGCTCGACCACCATGACGGTGCTGACGACGCGGTTGGTGGCAGCGATATACATGAGCATTGGCTCCTTGCTCTGAGGGGCCGCCATGACGGGCGACTTGGAGAGGACCTTCTTCAGGGCGGCGAGTGCGTCGTCCGCCTCGCTGGTCCACTCGAATGGACCCTCTGACTTGCGCATTAGGCGATAGAGAGGCATTGCCTTCTCGCCTAGTTTGGGAATGAAGCGGCTCAGGGCCGCGACTCGTCCAGCGAGCTTTTGCACGTCATTCAACGTCTCGGGCGGGCCGAGTCGCTGGATAGTTGCTATCTTGACCGGATTCGCCTCGATGCCTCGCTTGGAGACAACGAAGCCAAGGAGCTGCCCGGTGGGCACCCCAAACGTGCACTTCTCCGGGTTGAGCTTGATCTTGTAGCGCCGGAGGTTGTTGAAGGTTTTCGTGAGGTCGGCGATGAGGTCGTCTGTGCGAGTCGACTTGACCACGACATCGTCGATGTAGACATGGACATTGCGTCCGAGCTGGTCCTTCAAGCATTCGGTCATGCAGCGCTGGTAGGTGGCGCATGCATTCTTGAGCCCGAACGTCATGGCTGTGTACATGTAACAGCCGAAGGGCATAGTGAACGCCGTCTTCTCCTGGTCCTCGACAGCCATCTTGATCTGGTTGTACCCGGAGTACGCATCGAGGAAACAGAGGGATTCCGACCCGGCGGTCGAGTCGATGATTTGGTCGATCCGGGGGAGGAGGAATTCGTCCTTGGGGCACGCGGCGTTGAGGTTGGTGTAGTCGATGCAAAGGCGCCACGTGCCGTTTTTTTCCTGCACCAGGACTGGATTCGCCAGCCACTTGGGGCATTTGATAAACACGATGAAGCCGGCGTCGAGTAGCCGCTTCACCTCGATGGCAATTGCCTTCCGGCGCTCCTCGTTCATAGGTCGGAACGCCTTCTTGATTGGTCGAGCTCGTGGGTCGACATGGAGTTTGTGCTCAGCGAGTTCCCTCGGGACACCAGGCATGTTAGATGGCTTCCATGCGAAGATGTCGCGATTCTCACGGAGGAACTCGATGAGCGCGCCTTCCTATGCGTTAGTAAGGCCGGTGCCTATGATGACCTCGTGGGTGGAGTCACCGTCGTTGAGCCCGATGCGGCGAGTGGGTGCAGAAGCTTCGAACTGCGCCGGCGCGGAGCTCGGCGTGATGGGCTTCTTCAGGATGGAGGGATCGTTCGAGTCGATCCCGTCCGTATACTTGGCGAGTGCTTCCGCCTTGTTCTCCTCCTCAGCAATGACGGCATCAGCCATTCGACCGCCCTCTTGCTCGCACTCGATCGCCATAGCGGGATCGCCGTGTATGTTGATGGGTCCATTTGGGCCCGGGATCTTCATGGTGTTGTAGGCGTAGTGATTAGACGCCATGAATCTGGCGAGGGCCTGGCGCCCAAGCACGTAGTGGTAAGGACTGCGGAAGTTGACCAACTCGAAGGTGATCTTCTCCGTGCGGAAGTTTTCCGGTGTGCCAAAGGTCACTGGCAGGGTGACCTTGCCAAGCGAATAGGCCTTGCGACCCGGCACGATGCCATGGAAGGTGCAGTTGGAGCCTCGACCACCGACTGGTTCAGGCCGAGCCGGCGGAAGGTGTCGTAGTAGAGGATGTTGATGGTGCTGCCGCCGTCCATCAACGTCTTGGAGAGCCAGTAGTCAGTCACTTTGGGCCTGACGATCAGGGCGCACCTCCCTGGGTACTCGACTCGCGGGGGATGGTCCTCGCGAGTCCACTGGATCGGCTGCTCGGACCAGTTGAGGTAGCGCGGGGTGTCGACGGCGACGGAGTTGACGGAGACGGCGCGGGCGAGCACCTTCTTCTCGCGCCTGTTGTCGATGCTAATGAAGGTGTGGAGGGCGCCAGCATCTCGCCCGAATCCGGGGTCGGCGTTGCGCTCTTGCGCGGGGTCGGGCCCCTTGTTTTTGTCGTTGCGGCGGTTATGGCCATTGTTGCCATTGTTGCCCTTGGCACGTCGAGCCTTCTCTATCTTCTTCAGTGAGTAGCACTCGGCCATCGTGTGCTTGCACGGGAAACCCTCCCTGTTGTGATAGACACATGGCTGATCTAGGAGCGAGTCGGCGTTAAACTTCTTATAGGGGCGATTGCCCCCGCTGCCGCCGTAGCGACTGGACTTGCCATCTTGTGGCGAGGAGTTTGCATTGGCGACTAGGTCGGAACCATAATCGTTACGCCTCTTGCTGCCCGTCTGGCGGGTGCTGCTGTAGCGCATCTCGCTACGCCGGTCGTCTGAGCGAGTCGAGCGGCGGAAGCGATCGCGGTCGTCATCTGACCCCTGGTTGGGATCTTCCTCCGCATAGCGCTTGCCAATGGTAATGGCATCGGCCACTGTTTTGACCAGGTCGGAGTCGCGCTTGAACTTGGCGACTAGGGGTTCGTAGCGGCAGGAGTTTTTGAAGCAGTGGATCACGAGCTGGGGGTGGATGTCGTATGCGTGCATCCATAGTTCCTGCCAGCGCCTGACCCAGCTCCGAGTCGACTCGTTCAGGCCCTGGATGCAGCGCTCCAGGTCCTCCACAGTGGTGGCATGCGAGTAGGAACCCTCGAAGTGCTTGATGAAGGCGAGGCGCATATCCTCCCAGGAGTCGATGCTGTTGGGAGGTAGCGTGTTTATCCACTGGCGATTGCCGCCATCCATCATGAGCGGCAGATAGCGTGCCGTGAGCAGGTCGCTGTGACCGGCAATCCCCATAGCCATGAGGTAGGACTCGATCCAGGTGTTTGGGTCCTGGGAAGGGTCGTACTTTTCGATCTCCTTCGGTGCCCGGAAGGGCACTGGGTAGTGCTCGCCTCGGACCATTGGCCCGAAGCACTTGGGCCCGACTCGGCTGAGGGAGCCGGTCGGTTCCTGCGGCGCGTCGCCGTAGGAGTCGCGGTGTGCGCGGTTGGCGCTGTGCATGTGCCGCAAATCGTGTGGCTGGCCAGCTCGCCACTGCTGGTCGTTGATGGTGTGCTGGCGCGCGTCGATTGGCTGCCCGTTGGCGGCGGTGAAACGACGTTCTGGTCGCGGCCCATTGTTGATGGAGAGGGCCGGAGCGACTTGCTGCTGCCGCGGCTGAGGCGGCGGGCAGTTTTGCAGATTGGCAACCGTAGCGTCACCGGTGTGTCGAGCGGCAGAAGAGGCAGCCCGACTCACCGAGGAGCGCGAGTACATGCGGCCGCGCGAGTCGACTGCCGCTGCCTGCTGAGCGACAGCCTTGGCAACCAGCGCTTTGGCGTAGTTGATCTTGAGGGCGTCATCACCCTCAGGCTGGAGGTCGGCGATGGCTGCCTCGATGGCGATGACGTTATCCATCGACGTGGAGAAAAGAGGAAGCTTGGTGACGGGGTCGATCTCCCTCTCTGGTGGTGGAGGTGGCGGGTTGGCCCGCGGCTGCTCTGGCGGCGGTGGTGGAGGTGGTGGAGCAGCTCCTCCTGGTGCAGGACGGTTGCTAGGCCCGGCGTTCGGGTCGCCGGGCGAGCTGAAGTCGAGCGTGCGCGTGATGGGCTGCGTGTCCCGGAGTCGATTGCGGATGCGGCGGTCGCGGTAGCTCGCGAGTCGCTCCGCCGTTGCCAGCTCCAGGCGGAACTTGTTGCGCTCCTCAGCCTCCTTTTTCTTCGCGGCGTCGAGCCGCTTGCGGTGTTCCTCCACATGAGCCGCAGTCGCGTTGGGCGGGAGAGGAGTGGTGAAGGGATCGGGCTCCTCGTTATTCTCTCCCGAACCAGCCATGAAAACGCTGGCCGGGTGCAGGGGCTCGTCGTAGAGTAGATCCGCGGAGTCGAAGTCCGACCCGCTTTCGCAGAGCGAGTGGACGGACTCGGCGAAGTCGCTGGCGTTGGAGACGCGCGTGATTGACTCGTTGATGGAGGCAGCCACGATCGACCCGACCTCGGAGGTCGGGGATGCCTCAGATCTGGCGATCTGAGGTGGGACGGCCGAGTCGGCATCGTCCTCCAGATCTGATGACCTGGCGTGCTCCTCCCCCGAGGAGGGGAAGGGCTCGGTGTTGGCGGCGATCGGCTCGACGTGGTTGAAGATGCCGTCGTCGTACGCGTACGGCCCGTCGAGTGGAACCGATCTGGGGAGTGGATCCGCAGGATCTGACAACCCGGTGAATCCAACATACAGATTGATGGTGCCTATGGGCAGCATCACTGCATGGGTGATTGGCGCAGTAGCCGGTACGTAGGAGCTCGGCTGGATGTGCAGTATGGAGCCGGTGGCGATCATCCGGCCAGTCGCGAAGGGCCGGACGATTGGCGAGTAGGGTCTCGCCGCAGATCTAAGGCTTGACGCCCCTTGCCCCACGCTGGGCGCCACTGTCGTGGGAATTACCACGGCAGATGCTACCGGGGGTAGCGAGTCGAGCTGATCGGAAGAGCGAGGCAAGGGAAGCGTAGCCATCCGCGGATCGAGATGAGGAGCACACAAGGGTTTTACCCAGGTTCAGCCCCCCCGCAGGGTAACAAGCCTACTTCCTGCTTCTCTTTATTGATTATGGGTGTTTACAAGGGAAGATCTCGGGCTCGACTAGATCGAGGGCGAGATCTGGCGACTAGCAGCGCAGGGCGTACGAGTGCCTATGGGGTGGAATAAGGATGCGATCCCTCTGAGGGTCTATCTAGGGAGCTTATATAGGCGCTCCAGCTAGGGTTTACAAGTATGAACCGACTCGACCCCGAGTTACATGCAGGGCCGAGTCGAGTTGGGCTACAACTAGGCTTCTGGGCTTCCACACGCCGTGCTCCCTCCTGGGCCAGTCGGGTGGGCCAGGACTTCGTCAAATAGATAGCCTCCATGGGCATACCCCGGAAGGTATATCCCCATCACTTATCCTGACAGCACACCCCTACATCTACTGTGTGAGCTACCTGCCTACTAAACTGCAGTAATGGCTGAATACATCTCCCCTTGAGGATCAGCATGGCTGTGAAATATCTCCACATATTCATATTTTAACCTTGCCACAAGGTGTTGCCATTTCCTGTTTGTTTTGCAGGTGCTTGAAGATGATCAGAAGATGATTTAGAATATGGAGACTTCAAGATTTAGTTTATAGGATTATTTCTTTTTCTTGTAATGATACTTGTAATTTTTATTTCTTTTCTTTTTGTCCTTAAGTAAGAACATTGTATATATGTGTGATATCAATAAAATTGTAATTTCTCTATATTATCTAGTATTCTTTTTGAAATCCTCAATTTTGTATTGTTGAATACCTTGGACTTGTATAATTAATTCTATTGTAATACCCTTGTAATATTTGGTCCTTCATTTTTATCTTTCCCTTGATATGACTTGTAAAAATTTATTGATTGTATTCAATTAACTTGTAATATTTATTTGTATTACAATTTTGGGATTATTCTTAAGTATGGTATTTGCATTATTGTTTGGAATTCAAATTCCATTTCAAATACTTATTTGAATCAGTATTATTCATATTTGAATTGAATTGAAATTGTTTCCCCCAAAATACAAGAAATTAGCAAAGGTCATGTCGAAATTTGTAGTACTCATCTGATGAGATAAACCTAGATCATCAGTATAAGAGAAGCTTCGATCCCTTTGATAGGTTTTATTTGAAAGCGCGAAAATCCTCCGGATTTTCTATGCATGAATGCAATGCACATGTCTGCGTCCTCGCTATTTGTTGTCCCAAAATCTCGGGATGTTACAGCCTCTCCCCCTTAAACTCAACTTCGCCCTCGAAGTTCGAACTCTCTCGCTTTTCGGAATGTAGATTTGACTTTTGTAGATGATAAACTTTCCCGAAGTCCATGGAAATCTTCAATAGATATAGTTGAGTATATCTCTCGTCCAGACTTCTCTTTCCTCCTCCATTTGTCTGCTGCTCAGAAATTGCTCTTTCATCAACCTGATGATTTCTTTTACACTTCAAAACTCTTCCTAATAACCTTCTTGAGAATTTACTGATGTGGGCAACAATTGTGCTGGTGGGTTTTATTGGTCATTCTAGTAAAATCTTCTGTTTGGTCAACTGCCTTCTACATTAGAAAGGGTTATGGTCTTAAAAGAATTCTCTTATGACAGGATTTTCTTTAAGTCTACTTTAAATTCTTTAGCAATGATGCTAAGTGAATCTGTCAGGGAATGGTTAAATTCTGGTGGTTTGTTCTCCAAAGAATGGATTATACTCATTTAGTCCTTCCAACCATGGATTTTATTTCATCATAATGGATCTATTTTTGGTCTTTAGGATTCCATAACAGGGATATTTAGGGTATCTGTCAAGCCCTACCTAGTGTTGATATGGTCAATATTTTCTAACTCCTATGGTCTTTCTTGAGCTTGACATGTCTTCTCTTATTTGGATAACCTTCATCCAACTCCCAGCACCTTCGGCTTTCTTGAGTGTCTCTCACTTCTGAGTAGTGATTACTTACTTTGCTCCCTCGAGGTATGAACCTCGACTTATGACAAGACCTTATTCTGAGAGTACTCTTTTATTAGGTAACTCCAATCAACCTTATGAAAATAAAGTCTTATTTCCTCTCAGAATTAGCCTTTATTTTACATCTTACTCCAGATATCAAATCTCGATGCTTCCATCTTAGTCTGTACTCTCCCCCTTGGAGTTTTCTAATGGTCTTTAAATTTCTTGCTTTCCCACCATTGGACTCAATGGTTAGAATATTAATCTTGTTCTAGCTTAAAACTTATGCCTTCTAAAATCTCACGAAGAATTTTGCGCCTGTGGATACACCGCAAACTAAAAACTCAGGTTTAAAGGTCATGTTGTTGACAATGTTAGGTTTACTAATAGACTTCCTTCAAGGTCATTTAGTATGTTGGTAGAAATCATACTAGCTACAGATGTGAATTATCTGATGCCAGCTATAGACTCATTTATAGATTTTAGTTAGGAGATACGTGACTTCTTGCACCTTTTCCTCCTAATTATCATAAACCAGCTGCGATCTCTTCATATTAACTGCGGTTTCACAACACCAGTTATGGTGTCTACCTACTGAAATTTCCTCCTCTCGGGTTTGTTTTGCAAGAAAACCACTCATTGACACCTTGGAGGTGATCTCATAAGTGACTTCACTTGCATTCCTTCTTTCCATAGCGACTATGGATATACTTCTGCTTCTCTATATTCACTGTATTTTTCTCCTCTATACTTCTTCCAATACTAAGGTACTCCTTTATTCAAGACTACATCTGGCGTGGGATTGATCCTCCCTTTAGAAGATCACTGAAGCTTCCTTTTGCGTTGTTTCCTTCTTCGGACGAATCTTCATCTTGTCTTCATTTGCTTCAGGAACTCGTCACTCCCTCACATGAATTCCCTTTACCCTCTATATCAATAACATCAAGTAAGAAGTTTATGGTGCAACATGCATTTGCACACCAAGTCAAACTTCATGTACTGATCTAGTCACACAATAAAATCCAACAAAAATCCAAATTTGTGCATATACTACACCTCATCATAAGCCCGAAACATAATTGAGTAAGACATCCCTAGAATTCAGGCTTAGATGTGTAGTATACAACACCACATCCTATAGGTTTATATCGTGATACAATAGCAAGTATAGGTTTTACTACTATTTATCTCAATATTTTACCTCGATTGCTCAATTGCAATCAGATACATTGAAACAAATGGTCTGGAATTGGTTACGACTGACCTAATTCCTTACAGACTATTACTTACCTTCCAATGGAAATTAGGTCACCTCCCGTTCTACTGAAAGCTATCCTCACAGGATCTCTCATTATGGTTAACTTGACTACGCTAAACACCTAACTAGTAGAATATCGCTCATGTACTTCTGTACTTCCATGAGATTCTACACTTTTACTATGCGTCGATTATTCTCCTCCAAGCAATAAGGTTTGGACATACTTGGCATTGTTGCCATGGTTTTGGGACATAGAATCTACTATTTTTTTTATTAGAACTCCTACTTCTCTTCATACTCCGACTAAATTGTTCTGATGTTCTACTTCATCACATAATGACTCTCAAGTAAATATTATATGATTACTTACTCTACCATGTAATTACTCAATTCTTATTCCTATCTCTCTTCCTTACATCCCATTATTAACTCATCATAGAGATTGCTGCTACGTATAAATTCTCTTTATCATTTAGCATCATCTATACTACAACTTTAGATGACTCTATCTTACCATTACTTGCCTTGGTATACCACTTCCAATAGGGTATCATCTATTGTAGATGTATCCTCTCTTTGGATATCTACCACCTATGTATACCAACTGCAGTCTACTATCATCTTCATGTTTTAAGATTCCAATAGTGTTCTATCAAGTTGGTTAGGAATTTGATAAGTAACAATCTTCACCTAAGAATAAGAAGTAAGAAAAATGACTCGAGTGTGTCAGGATTATTCTCAAGTGAATATCCATGTCAAGTCATAAAAAGATTTGGTTTAGATAAGATGACTACCTATAGACACTACCCAACCTACGGGTCTCCTTTAAAGGGTTTAAATTCTAAGGTCAAAGCATTTGCTCTGATACCAGCTGCGGTGACCCAGCATACCACTGCATGGTGTAGTATGCAAGTCGTTGATATAACACAAGTGAAACACCATTTCGCCCGTATTATATCCCTCAGAGTGGTACAACAGAAACATATGCGGGTCCAAGGTATGTCTTTAGAATTACAACTCTGACTCTTACAAAAGAATATCACAGCCTCCTAAATTACAATGAGGTAAACTCCAAATAGAAATCTAGAACGAACATCCATTGGACTAAACATAACACTAGAGCTTCCTCTAGAGTTACTTGGCTTAGTACTGATGCTCTAGCAGCACAATAAACACTTGGGTTCTAGGAATAGGGAACTGGTTCCCATCTACTGCTGTTCTATGGTTCCACCATGACAGATGCTTCTCCGTTGACTCCTTTGACTCAGTTGAATGAGTTCTGCCTTTTGTAGTAGACATTGCCTCCATCTTCGAGTTCCACAGAAGATTCTTCTTCGGTGTTCTCCAACCTAGAAGAGGGGTGAGAAGTGTAGTATGAGCAACAGCGTTACTCAGCAAGTCCATATGGTGGGTGCTTGATGCACTATCTACAGCTGTAGACCAGGAAGTCATAGGCTAATGCAGTTTTCGTAAACATTTCTTCAAAGGTGTATTTTATTCTGAAGAACTATGTCCGTCAGTCTTCACAGGTTGACTAGAACTTCGTGGAGTTCCTTTCCTGCCGCGTTCGCAGTTCTTTCCCAGAACAGGGAGTGACAAGCCACATTTTTATACTATGCAGAGGTGCGCTGCTTTACCCATGAGAGATCTTATCCTTGTTGCACATCCGAGTTGCATGCTCGTCCACACTTCCTTGGTGTGGGGCCCAGTATAAGACCCAAGCCAATCACTGCCCTTCTCCGCGACCCCGCACACCCACCCTTTTGTAGTTCCGACCTCGGTATTCATGTACCCAGGACGGTCTCCTACACAACGGTAGTTCCGCCCTCGGTAACCCTCGCCGGTCTCCTACAATCCATCATAGATGGTAAGACCACTCATCCCATCAGATGGGGAGGTGCATGTCTCCCAACTCACTGGTTCCTAGCAGGACACCAGCCAGGTCTAGCCATCCGTCAGTGTGCGAAAGGAAAAAGGTACAGCTGACTTCTCCAGAGCCATTATAGATCTCATGGTTGCGCGTTATATACGGCGCTAGAATCACTGGACGACATTTGTTATTAATCCTGGGTGTTCATACCATGTACACTGGAACCTCCACCATCATCAATCATACCATGGTTCCAGTGCCCACCACACAATGCAGGTGAATTGATAATTTAGAAAATACTTTGCTTTGAGGTGCAGAAGCATACGATAGAGCACTTTTATAAACCATTTAATAAAGGACTCTCAAAGGAATGTATATTGAACTTGCCTGGTTGATTGCAAGATTATGCAATCAAAGTCTTCGATATAAGGTATAACTCCAAATTCTGAAATTATCATCATCATCCGGTAAGGACAATGTTTAAAAGACTGGCAGCATGATATGCATAAGGCATGCAATGCATTTTTGGTAAACCCCAAATAAACCCCGTGATTTAGATTTGATGAGTTGTAGTGACTTTATTAGGATGTGTTGCACTTTTTAAAGATGAAAACAAACAAGGTTCGTATTAGTGTTTTAGGTTAACTTGCAAATATCTTAGGGTTAAAGAGTAAAACATAACAACATAATATTAACACATTGTTGATTATAGTCTTACTTTTATCATTTTAAGAGTAGTTATTTACCTTCAACTTAAAAGAGAAGATTTACTGTGTGCTTATTATGAATCTTAAAGAATAACTTTTGAAGAACATATGAATTAATGTATAGCAAGTATTTTAAAAAAGAAATCTAGTTGCTTCTAGGTTTACTAAAATTCTTAGTTGATCATAAATTAGGGACTAAATATGAAGACATGAAAGTAGTATTTTAGGGTTCACAATATTTCTTTACTATTATGACAGGTTAAAGGGCTATTGTGAGAACAAGAGGATATCAATTAAGTTGCGTTAAGGTTTGAATATAGGCTTACATTACATTTCATTCCATTAGTACAATTTAGTTGAACATAAATGGTATTCGTCACATTAAAGTTGTTCATCATGTTTTAAGTGATTATTGAAGTGGTTTAACCATTTTTAATGATTGAATAAGGAGGCATTATAGGAATAATAAGGTCTAAGGAATTTAAAGTTAGGAAATAACTTTTGAATGTAGGATAGTATTTCTTTAAGTTTCTTTCTATATTTTATTATTGATAAGAGAAAGTAATAAATAAATAAATACCTTGTTTCTGTGTTTTACCCCCGGTATAACTTGTTTGTGTGTTTTACCCTCTAGCCTAATATCTTAAGGCATTTGTATAATACTAAGGTATTGATATATTATTAAGGTATCGATAAAATACTAGGTCATTTAATTATGATTAGTAATTTCCAATGGGTCTAATACTTGAGTTTGTATTTGAATTACGAATCCCATTTGAAATACATGTTGGAATATAGGGGTTTCTTTTTGGTAGTAAACATTACTATTATTGGAAAGAACATTATTTTATTATCAAACATATGATTTTTATAAAAATTACAATCCTCTCTTGGTTTTATTTTTAAGTAATAGAGAATATTTTTATGAGCTTCTAAGAATGTTATTTGGTTTTATTTGAGTTACAGATGATTTTTTTAATTCATTTCTAAAAATCCTCATATGCCTTAATTTTATTTGAAGAATTCTTTTCTAAAAAAAATGTGGATAGTCTAATTAGAATGAGCCCAACTGGTCCAATCGAATCGGTCCAACGGAATCGGCCCAACTGGATCAGCCCAGTTAGGCTTGGCCCTACCCACCTCTCTCACTTCCCCCAATCTTCTTTCCTCACACTCACGCACAGAACACATTCCTCTCCGGCGACCTCCATGCCGTGGCAGCGTCGCCGCTCGCCCCCGGCCGCTCCCGGCCAGCTCCGGCATCGGAGAGATGGGCAAAAGCTCTTTCTCCTCATGCTCTACATCCCCACTTACTCGATTGGTTTTTCTCGTTCTCTCTCGCTCGCCCACGGCCCCGACGATGCCGCCGACTCTGCCTCCGGTCTGGCCGACGCCGGCCGCCTTTGGCGCCGATGCTGTCTGGCGAGCCTCTGCCAAGACCTCCACCACTCAAACCCCACCAATGCCTCCTCACTATGCCCTCGCTCACGTGCTCCCCCGCAAACCCTAGTCGTGACTCAGTCTCGTCGATGCAGACGATGTTGCATCCCGCGCCTTAGTTTGATGATGCAATGATGGTTTCCCTCGTGGTGGTGCTGCCCTGGTATTGCTGGTGATATGCTGCTGGGTGTAGTGACGATGTTAGTATGGTGGTGATGGTGCTGCTGTTACTGCTCGACTACACCACCACGACGCCGATGGGACGGCGCTGTCAACGCAACCTCGGCGTCGACTTCTGCCCCTACTACACTGTGAGCTATACTTCCTCTCCTCACTACTTTGCCTTCTGCTCTCTGTTGGTATGATGTTAGTATGATTCTAGTTAATTGATGGATATTTGGGCAGTGGTAGTGGAATAACTACTGCTCTCTGATTTGATGAGTAGATTATCAATGTATTGCTGCTGGCTATTGTTTATGTTCCAATTTGGATGTTTTAAACATCCTCAGCATAAGGATTTGACTGGTGTAAGCTAACGCTGACACAACTGAATATTGACAGTTCAATTTACTGGAGATTTAGACTTTGTAGGCACCTATCTGATTTACCAATAAGATACAAAGATGATTACTTTCAAATGATAAGTTACATGATGTGACATGCTGTGATAATATGATGCTTGATCTAATGCCTTAACTTGGATGAGTTAATCATCCCTCACTTAAATGGCTTGTAGTGTTGATATGGTGCGATGTGTTGTTAGAGGAATAGACAAACTCTTCTACATTTAACAAATGACTGGTGTTTATTATAAGGACTCTATTTGGATGTTTATTCATCCCAGGTATATATGGCTAGTTGTATTGTTATTACTGATGCAATTGGAGTTTGACAGTTTCAGTTAGCTGTAGATATTCAATTATGCTACTGCTTAATTCTTATTGGGTTTACATGATATATAAGAAGCAAGTATTGTAACTTTCAAATACGAAATTTATTTGATGGCTTGTTGGTGAATTTAAATTTTAAAGCATGCATGATTAGGTTGCATTAAATATCAACTAGTTAACATGTTGGTTATGCCAAGTTTAGTGTAAGCCTAAGTGCTACAAAAGTGGGAATGCTGCCTTGTATTCCTAAGTATTGTTGTTTCGTTGGTTTGAATTGAGTAGTTCATTCCTATTCATCTAATTGACTTTTAATGCTTAGGCTATCATACATATGTTAATATTTACTGTTGTGATGTATGATGATATGTTCATACCATTTCATTAAGTTAAGCTTGATGTGCTGCTAGTCTGACTCCTGGATAGTATCACTATGATTCTCTGTAGTCACTTAACTTGCTGGAATGGATTTGATACTCCAAAATTCGGTTATGCTATATAATTGCAGACATTTATGGTTTCTGTTGATTCTAGGTGCTATCTATTCTTGCTTGTGACCTAGTGATCCTCACTCTTTCTCTCTGTATTCAGATAAGAACAAATGCTGGCTTGATCTTTTAGCCTAGCCAATGATGCAGAGGCTGAGGCATAGTTTTAAAATGAGAACAGATACTATATTACCTTTTATCTCTGTGATGAGCTTAGCATAGCACTTCTATGCTAGACTGAGAGATAATCCAACTTTCTATTCTCCTAGATGAAAATTCTAGTTGAAGGGTAGTTAGTTGGTATTGTAGCAGGTGCTCTACTATTGAGTATCACTGCAATTACATTAATCCCTCAAGTTGATTTAAAATCCATGGTTCATTAATAATAAGTTCAACTTATTAGAACCATACTCTGATGGTTTAGCTAGTAACCTTACTAGGTGACCCTTCTGTGTTTGATTTAGATGGTGCTCAATAAAAATGGTTACTACTAAGCTGTTGTACCTCCCCGAGGATGCATAGCTCTAGTTTTATCCATTAATTCGTGAGACTCTATTAAACTTCACAGAATGTGATGCCAGTAGGTTAGTAGTAATAACCAAGTGATGATATAATTCATCAAACCCATATGTTTGATTCCTTGTTAATTTGATGCATGATTTGGATGGATCTTTGGACCTGGTTTATTACCTTATTCCATCTCCTCGAAAGATTTGCTTGTGATTGGAGATATTAAAGTTGATCTCCTATTATCTTGATGTCCTCTTGTTGCTTGCTGCATGTCCTTCTCCTCCTTGAGCCTGCCCTGCACCTCCTGGACGTGCTCCTTTTCCTCTTGCTCCAGCTAGTCCATCATCTCCTTCTTCTTGATTTCAATTATTTTGGATTTGTGGTTGATCTCACTGGAATAGGTCTTGTGATTTGATAACACGGCAGAGAGGTTGCTGTGTTGGTTTGGTTGTGAACTTGAGGAAGAATGGGAAAATGGGAGTTGCTTTGGTTCTGTGTGGTGGACGAGATGCATATGTAGCTTGGGTCGGCTAGTGGTGTCTTATCCTGACAGCACACCCCTGCATCTACTGTGTGAGCTACCTGCCTACTAAACTGCAGTAATGGCTGAATACATCTCCCCTTGAGGATCAGCATGGCTGTGAAATATCTCCACATATTGTTGAATACCTTGGACTTGTATAATTAATTCTATTGTAATACCCTTGTAATATTTGGTCCTTCATTTTTATCTTTCCCTTGATATGACTTGTAAAAATTTATTGATTGTATTCAATTAACTTGTAATATTTATTTGTATTACAATTTTGGGATTATTCTTAAGTATGGTATTTGCATTATTGTTTGGAATTCAAATTCCATTTCAAATACTTATTTGAATCAGTATTATTCATATTTGAATTGAATTGAAATTGTTTCCCCCAAAATACAAGAAATTAGCAAAGGTCATGTCGAAATTTGTAGTACTCATCTGATGAGATAAACCTAGATCATCAGTATAAGAGAAGCTTCGATCCCTTTGATAGGTTTTATTTGAAAGCGCGAAAATACCCCGGATTTTCTATGCATGAATGCAATGCACATGTCTGCGTCCTCGCTATTTGTTGTCCCAAAATCTCGGGATGTTACAGCTGCGGAGGTGGAAGACGGCGGCGAGGGACGGCGGGCAGGGATGGGCGGCGGCTGTGGGAGAGGAAAATGGGAGAGAAACGACCGACGGTCGGGGACATAACGACGGCCGATCTAGGGTTTTCCGCCGTAACGACCGACGGCCGTGCGTGTGCCGACGGTGGCCGTCGCTATCCGCCGCGCTGTGCCGACGGCTGTGCTGCGCCGACGGCCCTCCTCGCTGCCGATCCCAGGAACATCCTGTGCCGACGGCCCCGATCTTTGGCCGTCGGCACAGTGTCCGGCCATCGGGCCCTGCCGCCTCTCCTGTAATGGTAGAGGCGGTTCGTCTCTCCTCCACCGCAATGGTCTAGACAGAGCGGCGACGGAAGAGCTCACCTCCTCCTGCTGCCACTGGAGGCGCAAAGAGCCTTTGCCTCCTCCCCACAATACCACTCTCTGTTGTCCTTCTTTGTAGATACACCGCCGAAAACGAAATGGTCACCTAGAAGTTTTATCTAGGGACGTGAAATTTCTCTCTATACCGTTTTTACTACTTTTCCATTTCGAAAAAAAAAGTGTTCATTACTTTTACGCGATGTGCTAGGGCTCTACCTAGGCTCGTGTGTGTGTTTGCAACGTAACGTACGCCATGGAATCTAATGGACGAGGAGTATGGCTAGCCATGGTCGCCTAGGTACCCGTGGTAGTTGATGAGATGCCAATCGGCGGGTCAAACAATACAAGTGCCGGTAACTAACAATTTGCCAGTACGCAAAGGGCTTAATCTATGGAGTATACTAATGGCGCGCACGTATGGATGTACCACCTGCAGCTCGCGTTCGCATGCATGCATGTGCACGCAGAACAGATTTCATGCACACTTAATTAATTACAAATCGCAAGAGACCAAAACTTGTTGTAATTTTTTTTTGAGGGGTACTTGTTGTAAATTTCTTGTATGCGTACACCACAGCTTGATGGGGAAAATGCCATGGGCCATGGGGATCGCTCGGCCCAGCAAATCGCGGTAACTAGAGTCACCGAGAAATTACTGTGCACGCTTCCCGAGACGAGCGTCAGGGGGGCTGAATGTACTACCTGCCCATTCAGCACGTGCGCGTGGCGTTGTCAGGGTATCCAATGCTTGCCTAGCCTACCCCGGCCACGTGGACGCGTCTCCGAGTCTGGAGCCCTGTCACCGGTCACCACGTCGCAGTAAGAAAAAATGACGGAACCGTTCAGCAGCCCTTTCCATCTTCGAACTCGCACTCATTGCTCAGAGCCGAACTTGGGCTGATAGCTTCATCTAGCTTGATTAGTTACTGCAGCAAGTTGACCAAGCTGCAATGCAATAGATAGAGGAGTGATGATGGTAAGAGCATCTCCACTCGCGGATCTCCACTCGCGGCGCCCAAATGGGCGCCCAAAGGCCGTCCGGACAGGTCATTTGGGCGCCGTCCGAACTGCCTTGCCCATTTGGGCGCCCTCGCTTCCCACTCGCGGCGCCTAAAAATTATTCATATATGAAATTTTGGGGAGAGAATGGGCGGTGGGGCGGCGAGGTGGAGGTGGGACGCGATCCACAACCAGAGAGCTCGTCGCATAGCCGCGCCGCCCGTCGTTCGCCGACGAGCACGCCTCCGTCCAGCGCACTCGCGCTCTATCGACGACCTCAACACCTACTTCCTCGCACATCGCTCGCCGCCGAGGAAATCGCCCGACGCCGATGAATCCCTAGTTGAGAAATGGGGAAAGATTTTGGGGAGAGAGAAGGGGACGCTCTGCCACGTAGGACCCAGGTGGGGTTTGGTCGGGGCGCAGATTATTTCGGTCGGGACGTTGGGCAGGACGCGGCGCGCGATCGTCCAGTTCAGTACGCATCCGACGGTCCACAACCGAGTGCTCGGTTGGACAAATAACATCCAAACACTTTTTAGCATTTGGGAAGGAAAAAGAGGAGGGTGAAGAGGTACGAGCCAAGGTGGTAGTGGGCTGGGCCGGGGCTCCGGGGGAAGAAGAAGAAAAAAAAAGGGGGGCTGAGAGGGAGGAGAGAGCCCATGGTAGAGGAGGGTTTATTCCCTCAAAAAAAAAAAAAAAAAAGGTAGAGGAGGGTTTATTAAAATCATATGAGAGAGAAAATAAAGAGTTAGAGTTTAATAAAATAATTTTATTTTATTAATAAAACATGAATGATATGATGCATATGACATGATGATTTGGAACGACTCGGAAAAATAAGCAGCGGAGAAAAATCTAGTATTAGATTTTTCCGGGTTCGTTACAGGAGACATGTTTTTATTTGTCGTTTCCACTGGATTAAGATCGTACGATGTGCAATCAGTCCATCTCCCATCGGATGGCTCACATCACTTTCCTGCTGTGATGACTCAGGCACATCACTTTCCCGCATGCATGTCGCTTTTCAGCTGTTTCGCTGCAGGGTGAAGGTATCCTACTGTTTTTTTTGTCACCGCCAAGTGCTGCTGTTGGGTGTTTACAACAAAATTAATCCAACAAAAAAGAATGTTTACAACAATACTGAACAATGACTTTTACAAAAAGAAGTAGTTTCAACACTAATAATTTTTTGTGCCAAAAACTCTTTACAACAAATAACCAATAGGTTTACGACAACAAATTAGCAGCAAAAGGCAATTTTTTTACTTGGGTCTTCACAATAATAGTCAGTTTCCATGTCATAAATATCCTTACACCAAATTAGTAACATATTTACAATAGTAATTAACATCAAAACCAACATTTTTATTTGGGTGTTTACAATAATAGTCAGCTTTCATGCCAGATCAGTAACGTATTTACAACAATAATTAACAACATACCCACATATAATTTAGGTATTTACAACAAGAACCATCAAACAATTTTAACAACAACAAAGAATTTCCATGCCATGAATATATTTACAACAAATCATCAATATATTAATAACAATAATTAACAGTAAAACAAACAAGGAAATTACCGTCCGCTACCCCCATACCTCCTTGGCCATCTCCACCAATACCTCCCGCGCCGGCAACATTACCGGTGGTTGGGGAGCAACTGGATGGGGAGCAGATGGCGCACACGCCGGGAGGAGCAGGAGGCATTCCTTATAATAGTCAGTTTCCATGTCATAAATATTCTTACACGAAATTAGTAACATATCTACAATCGTAATGAACAACAAAAACCAACATTTTTTATTTGGGTGTTTACAACAATAGTCAGCTTTCATGCTAGATCAGTAACGTATTTACAACAATAATTAACAAAAAAAAACCACATATAATTTAGGTGATTACAACAATAACATCAAACAATTTTAACAACAAAAAAGAATTTCCATGCCATAAAACATATTTACAACAAATCATCAATATATTAATAACAATAATTAACAGTAAAACAAACAAAGAAATTACCGTCTGCTGCCCCCACACCTCCTTGGCCATCTCCACCAATACCTCTCGCGCTGGCAACAACACCGGTGGTTGGGAGCAACTGGATGGGGAGCAGATGGCGCACACGCCGGGAGGAGCAGGAGGCACTCGTCAGGGCAGGAGCAGTGGTAGCGCGCTCGCTAGGGGAGGAGCAGTGGCGACGCGCTCGCTAGTGGAGGAGTAGGGGTGGAGCGCTCGCTGGGGAAGGAGCATGGGTGGCGGAATCGCCGGGGCGGAGCTGGGGCAGCGTTGTGCTGCTTCTGTGTAGGTGGTAGTCGCAGAAAGAGACGAGGAAGAAAGTGTTAGGATAAGACATGGTGGACCTGTCCGTGTGGGTCGCGTCTCCACGGTAAAGGAACGACCAATTTTCTGCCTTGGATCGGTGGGTTGACGGAAGCGTTTTCCTTTTTCTTTTGTGCCTGGCTCGGTTTCTCCTATTCTCCCGGACTACCAAATGTTTGTGGAGGAGCTGCGCAGCCAACCTCACACTGGACAATTTTGGATTGAAACACATGTAACAAAAAATGAACATAGCGCCACCTTCACCCTGCCTTATATATACGGGGTTAGGTGAGATGGAAAATGCGATCTATGACTGGAGTTTTTAACAAACGTAGTGTTTTCTCGAGTCTTGATGGCCGTATTTTTATTGGCATTCGTCCCAATGCAAATAGCATCGTCTACAATAAAAAATCTTTGACTCTTCAGTTGACATCGAGATCTCCTACCGACGCCAATGATGATGTTGGTAGCTTACAATTTCTAGGTATAAGCATTCAGATCTTGCTTCGCCAGATTAATTTTGGAATTTTTCTTATGGTTGCCGCGAGTAGGATTACCCTTGCAATATTTATTCCAACTGTTACATCCTCAACACTAGTGAATCGTACTCTTGGCTCCTATTAAGCGAATAGGAAATGATATGATAACAAGCATTTGGGATCACAGGTGATCCCACGGGAGTCACATTTAGGCTGATAGGTGGGCATGGAGCCATAAGAGTAGTGGGTTGCTTCAGTGGTGGAGCTTGGGCTGATCATTCGAGGGGGGCAATGGGCTTAGAGGGGCAAAACAACATCGTTTGGGCCACTTTTTTTTTGGCGCGCGCTAGGCGTCGGTCGCCTGATCCGGACGCCAGGATCGGTTGCTGCCGCGCCCGCTCGATCAAGATCTTACGGTCAGGAAAATATCCCACGTCGCTATCTCATGCTGCGTTTAGTCAGGCTGCATGCGAGTCCGCTTTGATGGCTGCTGCCTTGCATGTGCATCATGCACCGCTGGTCAACTGATTGGCCCCACCATGTGCTACCTTTATGCACTGTAGGCTGTTAATTTCTTATACTACTACGTACTAGTATTTTGTTCATCGTAGTAGGGTCCACCATGTATTATTGTTAGGTTTTAGAATAGAACAAAAGATGGTGTTTACAACAATACTTAACAACGGTTCCAATAAAAAAAAATTAATAATTATCTGTACCAAAATATATGTACAACAAATCATCATTATATTTACAACAATAATTAACAGAAGAAATAACATAATTTTTGGATCTTTACAACAATAGACAACCCACCATTTTAATATAAAAGAAGAATTCCAACACTAAAAAGTCTGAAGCCAAAATATTTTTACAACAAATCACCAGTATATTTACAACAATAATTGACATTGAAACCAACAAAAAAAATTGTTTTTACAACAACACTCAACAACAATTTTGATGAAAAATAATTATTCCAACACTAAGAAATCACATGCCAACAATTTCTTTACAACAAATCACCAATATATTTACAACAAAACCAATAAAAAATTGGGTGTTTACAATAATAGTCGACAACATTAACAATTTCTCGTGCTAAGAATTTTACAACAAGTTATATAGTGATTTACAACAATATTCTGACATCTCTCACTACAAAATTTATACGTAAATGTTACAAAATTAACGGACGCATACAACATCTCTGAAGCTGTGTGCAAAATAATATTAGCACCGCTAGTAGTCAAAGTTGCGCAATGCACTTGTTGGTATTTTGTAACATGTGAAAGTGGAGAAGGTAGATTATATTTAACTACATGCTCCAGGTTATAGTCAAAAAGTGAGTATAGTGCATGTCCATATACGTGCAGTACTGCAGTGATGTGAGAAAACGAGGGAACAGTGAGGCCAGGGCGAGATGCAACCCATGTGCCGGAAAGAGAAGAGAAGCCAGCAGCGTGGGTCCCAGCGCAGATGACAGGAAAAGCAGGTGGACGTGCGCGACGCGAGAGCGACCGATCTCTCCCCCGGATCGGTCGGCTGATTCCAAGTATTTTCCTTTTTTTTTACGGTGGGGGGCTGCTGTTTCTTGACAAAATGCTCATGGGTTGGGGGCCGCACCCGAACTAGTTGTTTACCGTTTGATCCACATACCGTATGATTATTCAGACTAAGAAGCGGAGAGAGGAATGCATTAGCCAATGAGGTGGGTTGTTCACGTATTATTATTCAATCCGATTGTCTACAAGTGATGGAAGCCCTTCAGACGGGAAGTTTCCCATCAACGGCGACTGATACTCTTTTTGATGATATTTATATCCAAGCTTGTACGTTTTCTAGTTGTGAGTTTAGTTTCTGTAATAGGGAAGCAAACTTTGTTGCTGATTGCTTATCGAGAGAGACGGATTTACTCCCATGTGTGTGGGTAGATGATCCGCCGAGTTTTATTGTTTCCCTTTTAATTAGCGATGTATCTATTATTTGATTAATAAAGCTTGCAGCAGAGTCCTGTTGTTTCCCTCAAAAATAAAAACGGAGAGAGAAATTGCTAGAGCACATGCCAGCAAACTTGAATACTCCTGATGACTCAAAAAAATTGGTTCGGGTTGTGGAAGGTAAACATTCACTCAAAAGCCCGTGTGATTGCTTGGAGGCCGGTTCATCGCAGCCTTCCGTCGGAACATGTGTTACTACCTCCATACCGGATTAATGGGCAATTACGCATTTCGAGAAATAAGTTTAACTATAAATTTGATCAACAAAATATGAGATATAT
This sequence comes from Lolium perenne, assembly GCF_019359855.2. NCBI lineage: Eukaryota > Viridiplantae > Streptophyta > Magnoliopsida > Poales > Poaceae > Lolium > Lolium perenne. The sequence continues at coordinate 304,329,475 of NC_067245.2, read as the reverse complement.
GCCACAAAAATTATACCGTTGGATTCGCGTATTCAAAAAATGTTTTCAATAATATAATTTTTATGATATATATCTTATATTTTATTAACCAAATTAGTAGTCAAACTTATTTCTCAAAGTGCGTAATTGCACATTAATCCGGTATGGAGGTAGTACTTAGAACGTAAATAGAAACGTACTCCCTCCAGTCCTATTTAAGTTACTCAGATTTAGTACAAAATTGTGCTAAATCCGAGTCAATTAAAAGAGACCAGAGGGAGTAGAAGGGACGTTCTATATGCAATGTGATGGCAGATTCGTGGAGACATTCTTTGTTGGGCTGCGATATGGATTGAGATATCGGCTTAGAAAAAGAAATTCTCATTGAACCAAGAAATAACAAAGTTTTATTTAAATACTTGAAATTTAATTTCACATGCGCTTATAATATTTCCATCAACCTGACCTGAGTACTAGCAGTAACCCCATCAATTTTTTTTTTGCATCAATCACTCTAAAACATGAGAAAGTGAGACTTGAACTCCGAAAAGTTCTTTTGGATCATGGGCACCAGTGATCTCAGTGTATTAAATAATTCGAAAATTATATTTGTATATTTCAAAAAATTATGTAGTAAAATTCTTAAAGTAGCCAATGATGTATTGCACTAACGTATAAAATCTCAATTACAAATGTTATGTTTTCTGAGCTACATAAAAATGACAAATTCTGAATTTTTTTTGAGATTTGAATCACTATACTCAGATCCACATATTTGTTATTTTTGTGCAGCCCAAAATACACATTATTTTCAGTTGAAAATTTACACGTTTGTGGGATACAATACTGACTACCTCATGATTTATTTTCAGATTTTTATAAAACTTAAAAATATGATTTTTAATTACTTTTCTGAAATGGGATCACTGGAGCTCATGTGCACCAAATCTCTGTCCCTTGAACTCGTCTATTTGTGCCGCCTGGAGCAGTGAGATCGACACCTGCAGTCCCGCACGGCTGCACGCCTCTGCCATCGTCGGCGCGCATCATAGCCACCTGACCATTTCTGTTTTTTTTGAGCAACCGGCAGGAGCACTGCCTCTTCATTAAGCAAGGGGGAAAGACGAATCAAATTGTACAGAGAGATGCATGTTTAGATTAAGGTGGTAACATGGCAAAACCCACCATTTCTGTTCATCCTGATATTCTCCGTCCGTTTTGGCCTTCCCCACCCGAAGTCGTCAATCTGGTACGCCCTGAAGCCAGACGAGCCTGATATGTTCATCATCCGGTCTATTCAGACCTAGAGTGTTGTGATCATCAAATTCCACCCAACGACCGGATCCTCCTTCATCTTGTTGATCTTTTAAAGAGAAGGCCTAAGCCCAGCTTTATAGATAAAGCCAACACGGCAACCACAGATACAAGAGTCTTACAGCATCCAGTTCCACACAACACCAATCAAAGATAACAGTAGATAGTAGATCCCCCTGGATCCTAAGAACAAAGGCAGATAGCTACGGACACATCAAGCGCTGAGACGGATACGATCGTCGTCATGAAGACCTGTCGCCTCTAGTCCGCGTGTATAGCCTCCGGACGTCGCCCACCGCCGTGTCCACCAGTGCCTGGTCCGTCGGTCTGACCAGAACCCTCCAGTGCTGCAAGTGAAGAAGCATATGATAGAAAGCATCAGCGGGGTTGCCAATCAGTTTTCCTTCGATAGTTAGTTTGTTTCTAATGTTACAGAGGGTCCAGCATTGGGCCGCAAAAGTGAACCAAACTAGCCTACGCAAGGGGCCCGACAGACCATTGGCTAACGCGATGAACTCCCCTGCCCCTGCAGGGTTCCAGTCGCACCGGAGTAGCTCCCTGACTCCGGCCCACATGAATCTAGCCATAGGACATAGGAAGAAAATGTGGTTGCAATCCTCAGGTTCGTGGCATAGCGAGCAAAGACCATCCGAAGGTCCTCGCCTCTTGGCCACCTGAGCTGAGGAAGGAAGTCTGTTGCGGATCAGCTGCCAAAGAAAGACTCTGATCCTGGGTGGTACACGTGTACGCCAGACTTCCTTGAAGCAGGTAGTTGTCGCCCCCCGCGACAAGTGGAGGTAGGTCGAGTTGGCCGTGAAGCGTCCAGAGGGCTCCAAGGACCAGGAGACAATGTCCTCCTGAGTGGAGTGGAAAAGGGCGTGGACCTCCCTGCAAAGATCGTCCCATTCCACCCGCTCCGCCATCCCAAGTTGGCGGCGGAACCCAATCCGCCATTCCCCAGGTGCACCGTCAAGGACACGCGCGTCCTTGACGGTGGCGAAGGGAGACATACAACAGCTGAACAAGAGTGGGAAACGGGAGTGGAGAGGGCCCGTACCCGTCCACCAGTCCAGCCAGAAGTAGGTGCGCTTACCATTGCGCACCTCATGTTTGGCCCCAAGTTTGAAGTACCATTTGATCTTTTGAATGGAATTCCAGAACTGGGAGCCATTGGTAGGGACTTCCCTTGAGAACAGGTCTCGCCCTCCCAAGTACTTGGCCCGGATAAGGTCCGCCCAAAGACCTTCCTCATCTTGGTAGAGTTTCCAAATCCATTTGAGCATCAAGGAGATGTTCATGAGTTTGGTGTTCAGGATCCCCAGACCACCGAACGCTTTGGGCTTACAAACAGTAGCCCAGTCTACCATATGGTACTTCCGACGGTTACCGACTCCTTCCCAGAAGAAGCGAGCACGGTGTTTGTCCATCGCCTTGTGAGTGCCATCATGTAGTAAATACATGCTCATGGCAAACAAGGGGAGGCTAGTCAGACAGGAGTTGGTCAGCTCCAGTCTGCCTGCCGAGGCAAGGTAGAGGCCTTGCCAGGGGTCCACCCTGTGTCCAACTTTATCCGGGAGGAAGCCCCAGTCTGCTACCCTAAGCGGACGGTCGCTAATTGGCAAACCTAAGTAGCGAATGGGGAAGCTACCTAGCTTGCAATTGAGGAGTTGGGCTATCCCAATCCGTGCCCCTTCCGTGACCCCTGTCAACAGAACCTCGCTCTTGTCAAAATTGATCTTAAGGCCCGACATGTTCTCAAAGCAGAGAAGAAGGGTCTTGAGATTAGCAATACCCAGCGGAGAGGGCTCTATTAGCACCAAAGTGTCGTCCGCGTATTGAAGGTGAGTCACTCCCCCTGGAATGAGGTGGTCAACAACTCCTCGAATGTGCCCCGCTCCAGATGCCCTAGATAGCATCGCCGCAAAGCCGTCTACAAGAAAGTCGAAGAGGATGGGAGAGAGGGGGTCCCCCTGGCGCACACCCCTGGCGTTTCGGAAGAACGGTCCAATCTCCCCGTTGACGTTAATCGCAGTTTGGCCACCCTTGACCAGTTGCATGAGTCTATGAACCATCATGCCCGAAAAACCTTTTCGGAGCAGGACCTCTTGGAGAAAGTCCCAGTTAACCCTATCAAAGGCTTTCTCGAAGTCGAGCTTAAGAAGCAAGCCCTCTTGCTTCTTAGAGTGGAGCTCATGTACAATCTCATGGAGAGCCAGAGCTCCTTCGTGCAGGCATCGTCCCTGGATGAAAGCCGACTGACTACGGTCTATCGTCCTATGGGCAAGGGGAGCAAGTCTGATCGCGTAGGCCTTGGAGACAAACTTAAAAATAACGTTGATGAGAGCGATAGGTCTAAACTGCTTGATCTGATCAACACCCTTAACTTTCGGGATTAGGGAGATAATCCCAAAGTTGAGGCGTGCGATGTCTACCCTCCCTAGGGCGAAGTCGTTCAGGATCTTCAGAATGGGGGCGCGGAGAGTCTCCCAGAATCTCTTGAAGAAGAGGACAGGTAGGCCATACGGGCCAGGGGCAGAGTCAGGTTTCATGCTGAGAAGGACCTCGTCGAGCTCCTCCGCAGTGAAGGTGAGCTCCAGCTCTCGGTTATCAGTGTTCGAGATTCTTCCCTCGTCCTCCCAGAGGTTGTCGCCCAGGGCAAACCTCCTAGGTTCTCCCACCGAACCCATCAGGCCCTGGTAGAACTGGTAGATGTGTTCCATTAGTGCATGCTGCTCGTCGATCTCTCCCAGATCGGTCAAGAGCCTGTAGGATAACGTTGCATAGAAAACAAAAATTTTCCTACCGCGAACACGCAATCCAAGCCAAGATGCAATCTAGAAGACGGTAGCAACGAGGGGATGGTCGAGACTCACCCTTGAAGATTTCCAAAGCCTACAAGATGAGGCTCTTGTTGCTGCGGTAGACGTTCACTTGCCGCTTGCAAAAGCGCGTAGAAGATCTTGATCACGGCGCCACGAACGGGCAACACCTCCGTACTCGGTCACACGTTCGGTTGTTGATGAAGACGACGTCCACCTCCCCGTTCCAGCGGGCAGCGGAAGTAGTAGCTCCTCTTGAATCCGACAGCACGACGGCGTGGTGTCGGTGGCGGTGGAGAATCCCGACGGAGCTTCGCTAAGCGTGCGGGGAAGAAGGAGGAGTGGGGCGGCTAGGGTTTGGGGAGAGGGGGGCGCTGGCCACTATGGGGTGCGGCCACCTTGTGGTGTTGGGGTGGCCGGCCCCCTCCCCTTGGCCCTCATTATATAGGTGGAACACCCAAGAGTTGGTCTACAAGTCTTCGAATAAGACCCCAAACCAAAACCTTCCATATGACATGAAACCTACCCAAGCTAGGACTCCCACTAGAGGTGGGATTCCCACCTTCCCTTGGGAGGGGGTGGCCGGCCACCTTAGGTGGAGTCCACCTGGGACTCCACCCCTTAGGGTTGGCCGGCCATGATGGTGGAGTCCCTTCGGGACTCCGCCTTCCAAAGTGACTTTCTTCCAGAATATTCTAGAACCTTCTAGAACCTTCCATAAATGCACCGGATCATTTTCAAACACATAAAATGACTTCCTATATATGTCTTATTCTCCGGACCATTCCGGAACTCCTCGTGATGTCCGGGATCTCATCCGGGACTTCGAACAAATATTCGAACTCCATTCCATATTCAAGTTCTACCATTTTAACATCAAACCTTAAGTGTGTCACCCTACGGTTCGTGAACTATGTAGACATGGTTGAGTACTCACTCCGACCAATAACCAATAGCGGGATCTGGAGATCCATAATGGCTCACACATATTCAACGATGACTTAGTGATCGAATGAACCATTCACATACGATACCAATTCCCTTTGTCACGCGATATTTTACTTGTCCGAGGTTTGATCATCGGTATCACTCTATACCTTGTTCAACCTCGTTTCCTGACAAGTACTCTTTACTCGTACCGTGGTATGTGGTCTCTTATGAACTTATTCATATGCTTGCAAGACATTTAGACGACATTCCACCGAGAGGGCCCAGAGTATATCTATCCGTCATCGGGATGGACAAATCCCACTGTTGATCCATATGCCTCAACTCATACTTTCCGGATACTTAATCCCACCTTTATAACCACCCATTTACGCAGTGGCGTTTGATGTAATCAAAGTACCTTTCCGGTATAAGTGATTTACATGATCTCATGGTCGAAAGGACTAGGTAACTATGTAACGAAAGCTTATAGCAAATAACTTAATGACGTGATCTTATGATACGCTTAATTGGGTGTGTCCATTACATCATTCATATAACGATATAATCTTGTTTATTAATAACATCCAATGTTCATGATTATGATACTAATCATCTATTAATCAACAAGCTAGTTAAGAGGCTTACTAGGGACTCTTTGTTGTTTACATATCACACATGTATCAATGTTTCGGTTAATACAATTATAGCATGGTATATAAACATTTATCATAAACATAAAGATATATAATAACCACTTTTATTATTGCCTCTTGGGCATATCTCCAACAGTCTGCCACTTGCACTAGAGTCAATAATCTAGATTACATTGTAAGGTACCTAACACCCATGGCATTCTGGTGTTGGTCATGCTTTGCCCTAGGGAGAGCTTTAGTCAACGGATCTGCTACATTCAGATCAGTGTGTACTTTGCAAATCTTTACTTCTCCATCTTCGATGTACTCGCGAATCGAATGATAACGCAGCTTGATATGCTTCAGCCTCTTGTGTGACCTTGGTTCTTGTGCATTGGCGATAGCACCCATGTTGTCACAATAGATGACTAATGGGTCCAATGCACTAGGAACCACACCGAGCTCTACAATGAACCTCTTCATCCATACCGCTTCTGATGAAGCCTCTGAAGCCGCTATGTACTCCGATTCTGTTGATGACTTCGCCACCGTGCACTGCTTCGAGCTTGCCCAGCTTACTGCAGCACCATTCAATATAAACACGTACCCAGACTGTGACTTAGAGTCATCAGGATCAGTGTTCCAACTTGCATCAGTGTAACTTGTTACAACGAGCTCTTGGTCACCTCCATAACAAAGAAACATATCCTTAGTTATTTTCAAGTACTTCAGGATATTCTTGACCGTTGTCCAGTGTTCCATTCCTGGATCACTTTGATATCTGCTAGTCAAACTAACAGCATGTGCTATATCCGGTCTTGTACATAGCATGGCATACATGATAGAGCCTACTGCCGAGGCATAGGGGATCTGACTCATCCTTTCTCTTTCTTCTGCCGTAGCCGGACCTTGAGTCTTACTCAAGACCTTGCCTGGTAACATAGGTAAGAATCCTTTCTTACTTTCGTCCATTCTAAACTTCTTTAGAATCTTGTCCAGATATGTACTTTGTGATAGCCCTATTAGACGTCTTGATCTATCTCTATAAATCTTGATGCCTAATATATACGATGCTTCACCAAGGTCTTTCATTGAAAAACTATTATTCAAATAACCCTTTACACTGCTTAATAGTTCTATATCATTCCCAATTAATAATATGTCATCTACATATAATATCAGGAATACTATAGAGCTCCCACTCACTTTATTGTAAATACAGGCCTCTCCATGACACTGTATAAACCCGAAGTCTTTGATCACCTTATCAAAGCGTCGGTTCCAACTTCTTGATGCTTGCTTCAGTCCATAAATTGAACGCTGAAGTTTGCATACTTTGTCAACATTTTTAGGATCGACAAAACCTTTGGGTTGTACCATATACAACTCTTCCTCAATGTCTCCATTAAGGAACGCCGTTTTGACATCCATCTGCCAAATCTCATAATCGAAAAATGCAGCTATTGCTAACAAAATCCTCACAGATTTTAGCTTCGCTACAGGTGAGAAAGTCTCATCGTAGTCAACACCTTGAATTTGTCGGAAACCCTTTGCGACAAGTCGAGCTTTATAGACAGTAATATTACCATCAGCATCTGTTTTTCTCTTGAAGATCCATTTATTCTCGACAGCCTTGCGGCTATCAGGTAAGTCTACCAAAGTCCATAATTTGTTATCATACATGGATCCCATTTCGGATTTCATGGCTTCTTGCCATTTGTTGGAATCTGGGCTCATCATCGCTTCTTCATACGTTGCAGGGTCTTCATCATTGTTGTCCACAATCATGACATTTAGACAAGGATCATACCAATCAGGAGTGGCACGTTCCCTTGTCGATCTGCGAGGTTCAGTAGCTATCTCATTTTAAGTTTCATGATCATCATCATTAGCTTCCTCTGTTGCCGGTGTAGGAGGCACAGGAACTTCTTCCGGTACTGCGCTACTCTGATCAACGAGCAAAGATTCTTCAATCTCATCGAGTTCTACTTTTCTTCCAGTCACTTCTTTAGTGAGAAATTCTTTCTCAAGAAAGGTTCCGTTCTTAGCAACAAAGATCTTGCCTTCGGATCTGTGATAGAAAGTGTACCCTATAGTTTCCTTAGGGTATCCTATGAAGACGCATTTCTCCGCTTTGGGTTCTAGCTTGTCCGGTTGTAACTTTTTTACATAGGCTTCGCAACCCCAAACTTTTAGGAACGACAGCTTAGATTTCTTATTAAACCATAATTCATACGGTGTCGTTTCAACGGATTTTGATGGTGCTCTATTTAAAGTGAATGCGGCTGTCTCTAATGCATAACTCCAAAATGATAACGGCAAATCAGTAAGAGACATCATAGAACGAACCATATCTAAGAGAGTTCGATTACGATGTTCGGACACACCGTTTCGTTGAGGTGTTCCCGGCGGTGTCAATTGTGAAAGTATTCCGCATTTCTTTAAATGCATGCCAAACTCATAACTCAGATATTCACCTCCGCGATCAGATCGTAGAAATTTAATCTTCTTGTTACGTTGATTTTCTACTTCACTTTGGAATTCCTTAAACTTCTCAAAAGTTTCGGATTTATGTTTCATGAAATAGATATACCCATATCTACTCAGATCATCTGTGAAGGTTAGAACATAACGATAACCACCGCGCGATGCTACACTCATTGGTCCGCACACATCGGTATGTATGATTTCCAATAAGTCAGTAGCTCGCTCCATAATACCAGAAAATGGAGTCTTAGTCATTTTTCCCATTAGACATGCTTCGCATCTATCAAGTGACTCAAAGTCAAGTGATTCAAGTAATCCATCGGTATGGAGTTTCTTCATGCGTTTCACTCCAATATGACCAAGACGACAGTGCCACATATAAGTAGAATTATCATTCAATTTAATTCGCTTAGCATCAATGTTATGTATATGTGTATCACTACTATCGAGATCTAATAGAAAAAAGCCATTCTTTTCAGGTGCTCGACCATAAAAGATATTATTCATAAAAATAGAACAACCATTATTCTCAGACTTGAATGAATAACCGTCTTGCATTAAACAAGATCCAGATATAATGTTCATGCTCAACGCGGGTACAAAATAACAATTATTGAGGCTTAAAACTAATCCCGAAGGTAGATGTAGAGGAAGTGTGCCGACAGCGATCACATCGACTTTGGATCCATTTCCAACGCGCATCGTCACTTCATCCTTTAGTAGTCTTCGTTTATTCTTTAGTTCCTGTTTCGAGTTACAAATATGAGCAACCGAACCAGTATCAAATACCCAGGTACTAGTGCGAGAACCAGTAAGATAAACATCTATAACATGTATATCAGATATACCTTCTTTCTTCTTCTTAACAAGGCCGCTCTTCAGATCCGCCAAATACTTGGAGCAATTACGCTTCCAGTGTCCCTTCTCCTTGTAGTAATAGTACTCAGCACCAGGCTTAGGGCCAGTCTTAGGTTTCACAGGAGGCGTAGCAGCTTTCTTGCCACCCTTCTTGAATTTTCCCTTAGACTTGCCCTGTTTCTTGAAACTGGTGGTCTTGTTGACCATCAACACTTGGTGCTCTTTCTTGATCTCAATCTCAGCAGCATGGAGAAGAGTTCAGGTAACTCTTTGTTCATGTTCTGCATATTGTAGTTCATCACAAAGTTCTTGTAACTAGGTGGCAGTGATTGAAGGACACGATTAATCCCCAGTCGATTAGGAATCACTATTCCCAGATCACTGAGTTTCTTCGCATGCCCGGTCATGGCGAGCATGTGCTCACTAACGGAGCTGCCTTCTTCCATCATGCAACTGAAGAAGTGTTTCGATGCTTCATAGCATTCCACGGCCGCATGAGTTTCAAAGATAGTTTTCAACTCATTGACTAACTCATGTGGATCGTGGTGCTCAAAACGTTTTTGAAGATCGGCTTCCAGACTGCACAGGATGGCACACTGAACTTGAGAGTACCGAGTTTTCCGAGTAGCGTAAACATTCTTTACTTCATCGGTTTCAGTTTCTGCAGGAGGGTCACCTAGCGGTGCATCAAGCACATATTGCAGGTTTCCACCATTGAGGAAGATCCTCACATGACGGAACCAGTCGGTGAAATTGCTACCGTTGCTCTTAAGCTTTTCTTTCTCTAGGAACTGGTTAAAATTGATTGGGGACGCCATATCTACAACATATATTTGCAATAGTTTAGACTAATGTTTATGACAAATTGAGTTCAAATTTTAATTCAACATAATTAAAAACTAGGTGAACTCCCACTCAAAACAATATCCCTCGCATTGTTTTAGTGATCACACGAACCAAATCCACCACACCAAGTCCGATCATCACGAGACAAGATGTAACTTCAATGGCGAACACTCAAAGTGTTCATCATATCAATCATATGATTCATGCTCTACCTTTCGGTATCACGTGTTCCAAGACCATGTCTGTACATGCTAGGCTCGTCAAGGCCACCTTAGTATCCGCATGTGCAAAACTGTCTTGCACCCGTTGTATGCACTTGTTGAGTCTATCACACCCGATCATCACGAGATGCTTCGAAACGACAAATCTTGGCAACGGTGCTACTAAGGATGAACACTTTATTATCTTGATATTTTAGTGAGAGGGATCATCTTATAATGCTACCGTCGCGATCTAAGCAAAATAAGATGCATAAAGGATTAACATCACATGCAGTTCATATGTGATATGATATGGCCCTTTTGTCTTTGCGCCTTTGATCTTCATCTCCAAAGCACGGACATGATCTCCATCATCAACGGGCATGATCTCCATCATCGTCGGCGAAGCACCAAGGTCAATGGCGCCGTCTTCATGATTGTCCTCCATGTAGCAACTATTACAACTACTTTGAAATACTACTCAACATAAAATTTAAAGACAACCATAAGGCTCCTGCTGGTTGCCATAATACAATAATGATCATCTCATACATAGTCATCATCACATTATGGCCATATCACATCACCAAACCCTGCAAAAACAAGTTAGACGTTCTCTAATTTGGTTTGCATATTTTACGTGGTTTAGGGTTTTCGAGTAAGATCCAATCTACCTACGAACATGAACCACAACGGTGATACTAGTGTTGTCAATAGAAGAGTAAATTGAATCTTCACTATAGTAGGAGAGACAGACACCCGCAAAGCCACTTATGCAATACAAGTTGCATGTCGAGCGTGGAGCAAATCTCATGAACGCGGTCATGTAAAGTTAGCCCGAGCCGCTTCATCCCACTATGCCACAAAGATGCATAGTACTCAAACTAAAGATAACAAAAGCATCAACGCCCACAAAACCATTGTGTTCTACTCGTGCAACCATCTATGCATAGACACGGCTCTGATACCACTGTAGGATAACGTTGCATAGAAAACAAAAAATTTCCTACCGCGAACACGCAATCCAAGCCAAGATGCAATCTAGAAGACGGTAGCAACGAGGGGATGGTCGAGACTCACCCTTGAAGATTTCCAAAGCCTACAAGATGAGGCTCTTGTTGCTGCGGTAGACGTTCAATTGCCGGTTGCAAAAGCGCGTAGAAGATCTTGATCATGGAGCCACGAACGGGCAGCACCTCCGTACTCGGTCACACGTTCGGTTGTTGATGAAGACGACGTCCACATCCCCGTTCCAGCGGGCAGCGGAAGTAGTAGCTCCTCTTGAATCCGACAGCACAACGGCGTGGTGTCGGTGGCGGTGGAGAATCCCGGCGGAGCTTCGCTAAGCGTGCGGGGAAGAAGGAGGAGTGGGGCGGCTAGGGTTTGGGGAGAGGGGGGCGCCGGCCACTATGGGGTGCGGCCACCTTGTGGTGTTGGGGTGGCCGGCCCCCTCCCCTTGGCCCTCATTATATAGGTGGAACACCCAAGAGTTGATCTACAAGTCTTCGAATAAGACCCCAAACCAAAACCTTCCATATGACATGAAACCTACCCAAGCTAGGACTCCCACTAGAGGTGGGATTCCCACCTTCCCTTGGGAGGGGGTGGCCGGCCACCTTAGGTGGAGTCCACCTGGGACTCCACCCCTTAGGGTTGGCCGGCCATGATGGTGGAGTCCCTTCGGGACTCCGCCTTCCAAAGTGACTTTCTTCCGGAATATTCTAGAACCTTCTAGAACCTTCCATAAATGCACCGGATCATTTTCAAACACATAAAATGACTTCCTATATATGTCTTATTCTCCGGACCATTCCAGAACTCCTCGTGATGTCCGGGATCTCATCCGGGACTTCGAACAAATATTCGAACTCCATTCCATATTCAAGTTCTACCATTTCAACATCAAACCTTAAGTGTGTCACCCTACGGTTCGTGAACTATGTAGACATGGTTGAGTACTCACTCCGACCAATAACCAATAGCGGGATCTGGAGATCCATAATGGCTCCCACATATTCAACGATGACTTAGTGATCGAATGAACCATTCACATACGATACCAATTCCCTTTGTCACGCGATATTTTACTTGTCCGAGGTTTGATCATCGGTATCACTCTATACCTTGTTCAACCTCGTTTCCTGATAAGTACTCTTTACTCGTACCGTGGTATGTGGTCTCTTATGAACTTATTCATATGTTTGCAAGACATTTAGACGACATTCCACCGAGAGGGCCCAGAGTATATCTATCCGTCATCGGGATGGACAAATCCCACTGTTGATCCATATGCCTCAACTCATACTTTCCGGATACTTAATCCCACCTTTATAACCACCCATTTACGCAGTGGCGTTTGATGTAATCAAAGTACCTTTCCGGTATAAGTGATTTACATGATCTCATGGTCGAAAGGACTAGGTAACTATGTAACGAAAGCTTATAGCAAATAACTTAATGACGTGATCTTATGCTACGCTTAATTGGGTGTGTCCATTACATCATTCATATAACGATATAATCTTGTTTATTAATAACATCCAATGTTCATGATTATGAAACTAATCATCTATTAATCAACAAGCTAGTTAAGAGGCTTACTAGGGACTCTTTGTTGTTTACATATCACACATGTATCAATGTTTCGGTTAATACAATTATAGCATGGTATATAAACATTTATCATAAACATAAAGATATATAATAACCACTTTTATTATTGCCTCTTGGGCATATCTCCAACAGAGCCGGGGGATGGTGCACTTCCTCCTGCACCCATTTGCAATAGCATGGAAATAGGCAGTGCAAGAGTCCCCTTGCAGAGTCCACCGGAGGCGACTGCGTTGCCTCCAGTATTCCTCGTCGATCCTGTCCATGGAGATCAGCTGATCTTCGAGGTGATATCTGAGGGCCCATCCTTCTTCGTCAAGGCCTGGCCCATCAGCCTGACGATCCAGGTCGCCCACCTGCGCCAGGAGGGCAGCTTTGCGATCTCGCCGCTCCTTTCCCAGGTTAGCTCCCCAGCCTTTCAGGAATTGGCGGGAGTGGCGCGATGTGCATTGCCAAAGGTCGATGCAACACCTGTGCGGACCCAGATCTAGAAGGAAGTGGTTGAGCTTGTCCCTCATCAGCTCGAGGAAGCCTGGAACCTCAAACCACCAAGATTGGAAGAAGAACCGGGAAGTCCTCTGTGGTGCGTTCATGCCGTCGCATAGGAGGAGAGGGGTGTGGTCTGACCCAATCCTAGTAAGGGCAGTAAGGGAGCACAGAGGGTAGGCAGCCTCCCAGGCTGGGGACACCAAGACTCGATCCAGAACGCAACGGACTGGGTCGAGGCGCTTGTTGGTCCAAGTGAAGCGAGCCCCTGCTCGATCAAGCTCTCTGAGAGCCATAGTAGCAATGGCCTCGTTGAACTGAAGCATCCTAGCCCTGTGGATGTTCCCATTGTTTTTGTTCGCACCACACCGGATTAAGTTGAAGTCGCCCCCCACCACCACCGGGTAAGGCGAGGCGTTAACAGCTTGGATGAGCTCCCCCAGGAACTCGTCCGTGCGGCGGTGGTCGGCCGGCCCATAGACAAGGAAGAAGGACCACCGGAGCCGGTTGTTGCGCTGAAACACCGGGGCGGACAAGAAGAAGGAGCCGCTCTTCCAGGCCCCCACCTCGAAAGCATCATCATTGAATCCAAGGAGCATTCCTCCCGAATGACCGTCGGCCGGGACCCAATTCCAGACATATTGGCTGCCAAACTCCAGGCTACGAAGCTCGGCGGTGGAGAAGTCGGCCTTGATTGTCTCCTGGAGACCGATGATGTCGCATCGGTTATGGCGCAGGTAGTTTTTGAGCTGCGTACGGCGACCCTGCTCGCCGAAGCCCCTAATGTTATAGATGAGGGCTCTCATGGCTTACCCTTAAGCTTCATCCCGCGCCCCTTGCGGGCCGTCAGCAGAGGTCACGTGGAGAGTTTGCTCCGCGACATGCTACGAGTGATACGTGTCGAAGGGGAACTGGCCTTCCCACATCCAGCTTCCGCCGGAAGATCAAGAGCATTGGAAAGATCCGCACCCCCTTCCCCAGGGGAGTCAACGGTGTTCTCGACTGCCTCCCTGGCAACGAGCTCCGAGGCCTGGCGCACTTTATCGGCCGCGGCCTCCGCGAGGGCAGCCTGGACCTGCTCCTTCGCGCGAAGGAGGGTGATGGCCTCTTCCCGAGTACCCACACTTGGTACGAAAACAATGCAGTTGTCGGTGATAACGGAGGAGATATGCGAGTCAGAGAGGGAGGGCAGGGCAGCGAAGGGGTTAGTACCTGGTCCAGAAGGAGGAGGATCGAGGTTCTTGGCCTTGGTCAACAGCTTGGCCTTCTCCAAGGCCGGTAGGTTTGCCGCCGGTCCCTGGTTCCTGGAGCTCTTCCGCACCGCGCTCGCCGCCGTCGTCTTCTTGGTAGTCCTTGGCGACGCCTGCACTTCCACCACCTTGGTGCGCTTGCCCTGGGAGAGGGAGATGGCAGCGATCACCTCACCGCGGAGGTCCAGCTCCGAGGTCGGAAGCGTCGGGCCCAGCGGCACCTCGGGGGCCTGGCCGGTGGGGCTGTCCAGGAGCCAATCGTCCATGGGGTCTGAGACGTGAGACACCGTCTCGCCCGACGCGAGGGACTCCTCCAGGCCAGGGAGAGAGGTGTCCATGGGGGTGGGCACGCCGTCTCCAGGCACCGGCGGGGCCAGATCAGCAAGGGCCTCAAACCTGCGAGAGAGGGAGAGGCCCGGGATGCTTCCGGCCAGGTTGGACCCATATTGGTCCGAAATCGCACCCAGCGAAGGAGCGCTGCGCGTGCCCGGTGCAGCAGCCCGCGTGGTCTTCCCTGACCCACCCAGCGACCCGCCGTCTTGGCCAGCCTTGGTGTTGTTTGCAGCGCCCGACTTGTCATTCTTGTCGTTCCTGCGGTGGCGATTCCAGTGCTCACCGTCGCTCTTGTCGTCGGAGTCCAGGTCATCCAGATCGTCATCATCATCGTCGCGAGGAGCTGGTGGCTTGGGCGGGCCACTAGCGCCACCTCCCCCGGGCGCGTTGAGCTCAGCGAACACTCCCAAAGTGTATGGTTCGCCATTGACGCAGAGTTGCACTGTCCCTTTGATCCGCTCCGGGTGGCGGCATTGGAAACGGACGCGGATGGGCTCGGTCTTCCACTTCTTGAGGGAGAGCTCTTCGACGTCGATGGGCCTACCCAGCATGGTAAGCGCCGCCAAGAGCCGCTCCTTCTCCATCAGGTCGCCGGGAAGGCCGGTAATCTGGACCCAAACCGAAGGGAAGGCCTTCCCTGGCTTGGGAGTGACAAAGGCCTCGCGGATGTCCACATCGCGCTTGCACAGCGGGAGGAAGATCTGTCCCCTGCGCGTGTTCATCCTAAGAGTCTCACGCGAGGGGAAGAGCACGGTGAATTCCGACTCGGAGACCCTCGTCACCTGCCAGTCCCAGTTGACATCCATGAGGTACTTGAGCTCATCCGACAAGAGCTCCGGAGAGAGAGGTGCCGAGGCGAAGTGGATGACTGCCTCGTAGAGCTCCCCCTGGCTCGGTTCCTTGATCGGCTCGACGTCACTGTTGAAAAAGCCACCTCCCGTGATGGCATGGCCCATGGACTGAAGAAGCAGTGGCCTTCCGCGGGTTGGGCATCCCGCCGTCACATGCCCTGTCTTGCTGCAAAGAATGCACACAGGATCATTGACGCAGTCCGATTGAAAGTGCCCCTCTTGGCCGCAGCGGAAGCACTCGCCGCCAACGGCCACAGCCGGCGCCCCGCCGGCCTGCTTGCCCTTGCCCTTGGGCTTGGGCTGGGAGGACGCTCCCTGCGTCGGTCCCCGGTTCCGGGAGTTGTTGCCATGGGAGCCACCCCCGTGACCCCCACCGCCTCCCCGCGTCGGTGCCGGTGCTCCCCTGGCCCTGGCAGCCTCCGCCTTGCGCTTACGCGCCTGTTCCTACTCCCACCATGGAGGGGGGGACCCCACGACCCATCGTCCGCCGCGGCCCAGGACCGATCATCATCGGCGGTGCCAGCAGAGAAATGGGGCCGCATACCTCCATCTTGGCGGGTGAAATTGTTGTTGCGCCCTTGGTCACCGCCGCGGCTCGAGTCACCACCGCGACCCAGGTCGCCGCCGCGCCCCTGGTCACCGCCGCGACCCTGGTCGCCACGCCCGCGCCCCTCGAAGGGACCGTTGAAGCTCAGGTAGTCGTCGTAGCGGCCGCCTTGCTCCTGCCAGCCGCTATCCCCGCAGCCGCCTTGCTCCTGCCTGCGACCGCCGCCGTAGTTGCTGCTGGAGCCTTGGTTGCCGAAGGGGCCGTTGTTGTTGTTGTAGCCGTGCTCGTCGTAGCGGCATTTGCGCGCGTCTCCGCCGTCGCCGCCTCCGCCGTTGCCGCCGCCGCCACCCGCCATCAGCGCTTGAGCGAAGGAGCGGGAGAGGTCAGGGGGATCTGGGATACGACAGAGGGTGCGGGAGAGAGAGCGACCGAGCCGCACTTCACTAGTGCGAGCCGGAAACCCTAGGGAGGGGTCGGTGCAACCAATAGGAATCCAAAGCCAGCGGGCGCCCGGGCCAGGCTTGGCCTTGGGATATTGGCCCAAAGGGTGGACCGCTTGGGCCTTGGCAGCTAGGCCAAGGGTTGGATGGGCCGGATCCAACGAACCGTCCGCCCAAGGAGAGAGAAAAAGGCCCGGGTGGGCCAGGGGGCCCAAAAACGCGTTCGCGTCTCCCAGCATCGGCCCTACCGGCGAGGCCGGCGGTGGCGGCGCCGCCGCAGGTCGGGCGGGGGTGGCCGGCCACTCCTGTAGTGCCAGGGCAAAGACAGGGGCCTCCCCAGGTCTCCGCTCCTTCCGAGGGTCCCACCGCCCCTCGCAGGTGACCAACCCTGACCGCAGTGGCGTCGCCCGCAACGGGGACCTAAGCGCGTCCGGCACCGGCGCTGTCCCCGGCCGATGCACAGGAGCTGCCGCGGCAGCCAAGCCGCGCCGTGCTCGACGCGGACCCTGCACGGAGGTAGGCCCGTCGCCCAGCCGACGGAAGCGAGGAGGGAAATCACGCCGGAAGCGGGAGCCTTTGCCCCCCGGGGCGAAAGCGGACCGGCGGCCATGGCGCAGGGAGCCCCCAAGCTCGGCCGCCCTGGCGATAAAACCGTCGAGCGTGGCGAGCGGGGCAGGTCGGGACGGCGAGCTCTCCGCAGAGAGGGCCTCCCAGGCCCAGTCCTCCTCCGAGGACCGCTCGGCATCCGCGTCGTCCCTGCAACCGGCGGGATCCGCCGCCCAGTCTACCCCAGCCGCGCAGATCGAGCCTCCCCGGCGCCGAAGCAGCTTCCCCACCCTCAGGGGTCGCCGGCGGCGAGGGGGCGCAGGCGGCGGGCGGGGATTCGAAATCGCCCTCCGCGTCGCGAGAGCGGGTGTTACTGTTCATCTAGCTCGATGGAGACGTGAAGATGAAGTTACATGGCGTCTTCATCCTGGGCGCTCTTCACTCCATTTCATCTTGTTGATCTCGCCCTGTACCGCCAATGTCGCGGCAGCCAGAGCGCGCTTGCTGCAGAGCTCAGCTGCAGGGAGTATCGCGAGGAACCTAGTGAGGCACACGCCTACGTAGCCCGCGTCGACGGGAGGTTTGAGGCGTCGCGGGTGTCGGCGAAGAAGAAGAGCAGCAGATTTTCATTGGCGGCGAATGATTTGCAGTGAGCGAAGCACGTCCAGGCTAGCACGACAATGACGGGCCAAGGTGGACGATGCGCTGCTTGAGTTGGATGCCTGGCGCATCCAAGGTGAACATCGGCGGGTTAACCGCCTGTGGTCTGCCCCGATGTGCGATGCCAGTGCTGCCTGGGGGCGAAGGGGAATATGTACTTGTCAAACGGTCCGATTTTGTTAGCGATATATGCACACAACCATACTAATCTATACAAGTTACAGCCACAAATAAAAGTGAAGTTCTCGGCTCGTCGTATCATCCAATTGTGTAGACAGCTTCGTAAAAAAGTCGTGATGCTGCACATGTAGTAGTGGCGACCACAAACTCTCTTCAGTCCAATGAATAAAGTGCCCTTGTTTTCGTATTTTTCTTTGACCAAAAATACTCTAAATATATAAAAGAAATTATTGTCTAGCATTATTAGAAAGTATTTTTTAATACTAATCCAACGATACTACTTACGTACAATATACTAGATTTTATTGCTTAATATTGTTGGTCAAAATTTGTCTTAGAATATATGTGCGTCTTATTCATCGAAACGAAGATAGTACGGTATAAGGAACACGAGTAATTAAAATCCTTAATATGTCGATTTGAATAAAATCATATTATGTAATAGGAATCTTATTGGATGGATACTGACTATTTAATAATTGAAAAATCGATAGAAAAGTTATCAAACCTTCGTGAATTGACCGTATATGCCGGAGTTCATGACAACCAATGCGAGAGCAAACACTATATGAATCTATAAAAATCACATACAGGACATATGCCATAGAGTAAGAAGGATTTTAAATTGACTTAAATGTGTTATACACAAGCAAGCATAAAATGCGAGGAACGCAAGAAGTATTTGTATGGCCCAACCAATTTGTTCTAGCGAAAAATCATGTACTACAATACCCCCTCCGTTCAAATAATCAAAGTCAAGTTGTGCAAAAAAATTATGTATAACACTTCTAAGGATCTCTGAATGCTTGAAATTATGTATAATACGAATATAATATTTCTATCAACCTGACCTGAGTACTACCACTAGCTCCATCAAAAAATATTTTTGCATCACTCTAAAACATGAGAAAGTGAGACTTGAACTCATCCATCTGTGCCGCGTGGAGCAGTGACACCGATACCTGCACGCCTTGGCCATCCCTGGAGCGCATCATGGCCACCTGACCATCCTGGTTCATCTTGATATTCTCGGTCCGTCTTGGCTTTCCCCACCCGAAGTCGGCGATGTCGTACGCCCTGAAGCCAGGCGAGCCTGATATGTTCATCATCCGGTCTAACAATGCCCAGAGGGTCGGGTTCATGAAATTCCACCCGGCGACTGGGTCCTCCTTCATCTTGTTGATCTCGCCCTGTACCGCCAATGTCGCGGCGGCTAAGGCGCGCTCGCCGCGGAGCTCAGCTGCGGGGAGCGTTGCGGCGCACCCGGTGAGGCAGACGCCTATGTAGCCCGCGTCGACTGGAGGGTCGAGGCGGTCGCGGGTGTCGGCGAAGAAGAAGAGCAGCAGATCGTCGTCGGCGGCGAACGGCTTGCCACTACTACACGGTAGGGATTTAGGGGCACTTTGCCCTGGGGCACTTTTCATAGTGCCCCTAAATACCCCCCTATAGAGGCACTTTGGCCAAAATGCCTCTAATGCCCTACCTATTGGGGCAGTTTGGTGAAGTGCCCCAATTGGTATAGACCTATTGGGGCAGTTTGATGAAGTGCCCCAATTGGTATACACCTATTGGGGCAGTTTGGTGAAGTGCCCCAATTGGTATACACCTATTGGGGCAGTTTGGAGAAGTGCCCCAATTGGTATAGACCTATTGGGGCACTTTGGAGAAGTGCCCCAATTGGTAAAGACCTATTGGGGCAGTTTGGACAAGTGCCCCAATTGGTATACACCTATTGGGGCAGTTTGGAGAAGTGCCCCAATAGGTCTATACCAATTGGGGCAGTTTGGACAAGTGCCCCAATAGGTCTATACCAATTGGGGCAGTTTCACAAGTGCCCCAAATTCTGTAGACGGAAACAACAACAAATGCAAGTGCTCAGTTACAAATTAAATTCAAACAAAATTAAAAACAACAAATTATGTCAAGACAACAGACATAAACATCTGGTAGAACAAACAGAAAATTCAAACACTTAAATTCCTACAAACCATGACATAGAATTTGAAAGCCAAACTAGGTGATAATCTGAACTAGCTAGTTGAAAGTTTTTGTGAATTAAACTAGAACAAGTTGTCTAAAACTAGAACAAAGATTCACATGAACATGAACATTAAACTAGAACAAGTTTAGCCTGAACAAGTTTTGCCCCCACTAGTTGATGATCTCAACAAAGTTGAGACTTATGTACTCCTGCATTGGATATATCTTGATCAAAACAGTTGGATCAACTCCAATGTGAGCAGCAGCAACAAAGTCTGTCCAACCATTTTGAAAGCATACATGTCCAAGTTCCCATTCAATTTTGTAGGTGCAGTCAATAAAGTCTTCTTCTTCTCCTTCTAGGGGTTGGCCATTCCTTGAAAGATTTGCTTTTCCAAAAACTGGGTACCTGTAGCCATCCACAGCCTCACTAGGCATGTACTGACATAAGAGCAAATAATAATTTGTCAGCATCTAATTATTGCATTCAAATGCATGACAAACATGATAATAATTAGCTACTAGCACAAACCAAACCAGACAAACTTACGAAGGCTTCAAATTCCTGACTGTCCTCATCCATCTTGTGCACCCAAAAATTCTTCTCATGTTTCAGTTCATAGAATTCATGTTCGGTGACATAAACATCTTTGTAGATTCCAAAAAGAATGGCAGCCATCTCCTGCTCAGTAACTGAATTGATGTCTGTGAATACAGTTCTGTACAGGATGCTCCTTATGGAACTAGGCATATCTCCAACCACTGCAGTAACAGGTGTCATACAATTTCAGTAACATATAGGAATGGCTACAGGTTCAGCAATACTAAATTTAAAAACCATGAAGTTGAGCAAGAATATACCAGTTTCTTCAACTACAGCTTTCTCAATATTGTTCTTGTAAACAGTAACATTGAATAAGTTGGACAGTCTATCAAGAGAATCTTCATTGTATTCGAAATGCACAACATCTCCCAGTTCTATATCATAAGCCCTGATTAAAGATTTCCAGTAAGGACCACAAATGTATGTCCTCAACCTATCTTTTCTCAGGAACAAATCATATTTGCGGAAATTCGGTGTCCTGGCAACTAGCCAATTCTTCGTGAACTTGTTCAACCTCTCTCTGAAGGAGCAAGGTACATTCTGTATGTAAACAAAAAGTGTTAAGTTATAAATAATATGATTGGCTACTGTATCACAATGAATGGAAACCACATTATCCAGTTTCAACATGTCTTACCACACCATGTAGGAATCCAGGAACGACGATAACATTGAAACTTGTTTTTTTCCTCTCTGCACGGCCACAATTTTCAGAAGGTTGCTCACAGCCAACACAAGTCATTTCGGCCATCACCTACAAACAAATATAATTGGAGAGATTTAGGAGATGATGTAAAAAAATTACAATTTATGCATGCACATGTCCGTTTACAGTATGTATTCCTAATCAAATCGGTTTGTATAATGTAGAGCTACGGTTGCACGGTACATAATGGAGAGCTATGGTCTGCTTCCGCGATCAACGGGTGGTGTTCTGGGCCAACTTCATCCGTTCGGGACTAGCTTCCTCCACGCCGTCGGCTCCATCTCCGACAGCCACGAGATGCATCCGACAGCCACGAGGTGGTCCATGCAATCTAACTTTCTGCTGTGTCGTTCACATGTTTGTATGTGTTGGCAATTAATTGAATCTAACTAGGGAGAAAATAACTTACGAATGAACCTGACAAAACTAACATTACTCCTTAAATCCTTCAAACTTAAAAGCCTGAACTACTAGAAAAAAGAAGTTGTAATAAATCTGACAGTACGAGAACTTGTTCAACTTCTCTCTGAATGAACAAGGTACATTCTGTAGGTAAAACATACGTTCATGCGGTGTGTGCCATGCATGGTGACCAGACGAAAAGGGAGCGGACAAAACAGAAAAAGGAATACAGCGGTGTCTGTCATAGCTAGAGGGTAATCCTTGCCCTGTTCTCTTCCATCACATAGCTAGATGTAAACAAACATTTATCCAGGTAAATAATTTATGCATGGACACAGGGTGAGAGATACAGGAAGTAAACAACTAACCGTCAAACAGCAGATTGATTTGTAGAGGATGAACTGCTAGACCTTTTGGTTCTGCACAGGTTGGATCGAACAATTAATTGAAGCAGCCAAGGAACCAGTAATTTACAACAAGGAGAGGATGAACAATTAATAGTTTAATCAGAAATCTTAATCTGCAGAAAACATAAAACTCACCGTCAAACAGCAGTTCGATTTGGAGAGGATGAACTGCTAGACCTTTCAGGTTCTGCACATGTTGGATCGAACAATTAATAGGAGCAACCAAGGAACCAGTAATTGAGAACAAGGAGAGGATGAACAATTAATAGAAATCAAATTAGAAAAAAGAGATATCGAAGAACAGAAGAACTTTGATTGTTCGAAGAACAGAAGAGACATACAGTTTAGAAAGAACTGTGTATGCCTGTGATTGAAAGAGAAGGGTGGGAATATAGGGGTGGTCGAACAAGCAGTTATTCCACCCACGATTGATCCCACTTCCCCTGTTCCCACGTTGCTTTTAAGGCCCATGGAAGTAAAACACTTAACTTCCAGCCTAGTGGGCTTGTTCTGTTTTTCCCCAAGGCCCATGGAAGTAAAACACTTAACTTCCAGCCTAGTGGGCTTGTTCTGTTTTTCCCCAAGGCCCAGGGAAGTAAAACAATTAACTTCCGGCCTAGTGGGCTTGTTCTGTTTTTTCCCCAAGGCCCAGGGAAGTATATATTACTTTGCAAAAAAATGAACAATTAAAATCAGTGAAAATTGAACTGGCAGTTTGAAAAATGCAGGACCAAATATCGCTGAATACTGAGAAGAAAGAAACAGAGAGACCCTCCTCCTTTATTCGGGCTTGGGACCGGCTACCAAGAATATGGTAGGCGGAGTTACCCCCCCCAAAACCCTAATCAAACAAAATTCAGAAATATAGTCTGCATAATAGATACTGCGACATATATAGTCAAACAAGCGGCCAGGGTAGCAAAATGACATAAACACACAATGGACACACACAAATTGTAGACTAAAACAATTATATCATATGATAAAGATTATATCATATGATATCAACTGAAACTTCAATACCACCACGGCCGCCCTGGTTGAAAAGAAGGAGAACAACACTCCCAGATTCAAAGTTATACTCCTTAGCAAACTCCGACCAGCAGGAATCGAACTTCAGCCTTCCATCAGTAGTAGTGTAGTATGCACCCTTAGGGCGGTAGCCATAGTCATCAACAAGAAAACATGCCTCGCCGCTTTCAGAGATATTCAAGGACCTAACAACTTCCTTCGGTATACGCTGAATAATAAAAATTAAATTATATATGGAAAGGATATAAAGGATAACAAAGATTACATAAAGAAAAGGAGATTTATACCAGTCCATTGCCCTTCAAATCAGTATTCGTCAAGGTGTGCACAAAAACAACACCAAGACCAAGACCACGCTCACGGAGAAGATGTCCCTTCTTCAATGTTTGAGCATTAGTAAGCATAACACCTTTAGTGTGGACAACTGCAGTTGGAATTTCTGCATACAAATTTAAAATTAATAAAAGAATCAAAAAAAGAGGAGATATAACATCAGTTATATTACAAAAATGGGCAACACATGGTAAAGGAGAAAACAGAATTACCATTGACACGATGCTTTTCAGTGCCATCAGGACCTTCTGCAATAATCCCAAACAATTCAGGAGCATTATCAAACCCTAACATGATACAGTCGCCAACTTTCAGGTCGTAGTCATGAAGAAATTTTTGGTATCCACTTCCAAAAACACGTGTCTTCGAACTGCCTTTCTTAACATGAAACTTGTACTTCACTTCATCCGATGTAGCGACAAAAAAGATATTACCAACAAGGTTGTTGAACTGCCTCCTCACAAAACAAGGCACAGTCTGAAAAAACAGTAGAACAAACATGCAGAAAATAAGGATATAGTCTATAATCTGTCAACAAAAAAGATACAGACTAAAAAAAGGATATATACCATGAACTCATCAAATCTGCTTCCAAGATAACAACGAAATGAACTGAGAGTCTCCCGCCTCTTTTCACAATGGTTGCCCATCGAACCACAAACAACACAGTTCATCCTACGTATATTTAGCAATTACCAAAGCTAGAAAAAAATACAGGTAGTTAGGGCATATTCATAGAAATCTATCCATAGATCTGAACAAACAATATTATTCAGAAGAGAAAAAGGATTTTGAACAAACAGAGAAATAGGAGATGAAGTAGTGACATGTTAAAACATATTTTCCTACCTCTTAAAACAAACAAGAATCTTCAGAGAGACAAGAGTTTTCAGCACAGAAGAGAGAAAGAAGGAGACTTGCTTCACCGGAGGGCAGAAGGCAAAACCAACCAGGGGCATTATAAATACAATAAGTACTAGTAACTGCCTACAACCTATTTAATGAGGCTGTGGGTAGGTGGTGGTTGCTATCCTGTAAGTTCAAAATTCAAACACAAAGTATCTCATGGAAAAATGGAGCCCACTGCTATTATGTAATCTCTGTCAAGAAGTTCACACTTAATGGGCTAGAAAAATGAATTTCCCATCCACTTTACACATGTAGTCCAAATATAGGCTGTTCAAGAAGTTCACTACTACGGATGGAAAACATCAGCACACTGAAAAATACATTGAATCATAAAGTTGCACTTCAAAATTATTTAAAACCATATGATTTACAACTTCAGATGTACCAACAAAATGTTGACTACATGCCTTTGTTCTGACTATAGGTTAAGGTCAGAACACTTATGGCATGCTAGTCATTTTTTCAACATACATAAAAAACAAATGCTCAATTGCGGACGAAGTGCACAATTATAACAAAGTAGGCATCACTTCAACACAATACAACATTGATACAATGAAAAATACATTGAATCATAAAGTTGCACTTCAAATTTTTTTAAAACCATATGATTTAGAACTTCAAATGTACCAACAAAATGTTGACTACATGCCTTTGTTCTGACTATAGGTTAAGTTCAGAACACTTATGGCATGCTAGTCAATTGCGGACGAAGTGCACAACTATAACAAAGTAGGCATCACTTAAACACAAGACAACATTCATGCACGTTGTATCGTCTTAAATACATGACAACATTACATAATTCCAACCAGTCATAATAGTCTAACAAAAATTCAGATCAGACATTCTTAAATTAAACCATAACTAGTAATACTTAGTGATCCTAAGTAATCCATCACTCCATCTGAAGCTTCATCATGGTGATCCTAAGCCAGGCTCCAAATTTATCCCTTTTCTTCATGGGAAGGAGCCCCCTCTCGTCGTCGAACGTGAACATCCAAATGTCTCCTTCCTTCAAGCTGAATCCTTTCACAACTCTTGGCCATCCTTCTGTCATTTTGGCCATTCCAGATGCATCAAGATACATGAAGCAATATTTATCAACAGCTGATCCTATGCATCCTTCAGTGCAGTTCACCACCACACCAACTACTTCTGCCTTTACTGGAACACCACGCCTCATAGCATTCTGCGTCATGATGAACTTCAGCAACTGTGATTTCGTATACACTTGTGAGAATTCCTGCATTTGAAGTCAGATGTTGTTATCAGGAAGATGCACTATGGTAATATCAAACATGATAGAAGACTGAAAGATCCATGTTATATGGTGACTGCAAACATGAAATATAATCAAGCATAAGTACAACAAATGTACTGACCATTTCTCCATCTGATTTTACCATACTCTTGGTGAGTCTGCAGATATATCTCTTCACAAATGGTCTTTGGTAGCCATCAAAGTATTCTTTCTCTGGTTGTTTTGCTAACTCCTCAACATAGCTTTTCAGTTGCATCGTTTGCTGATAGTTCATTTCCACCTCATTGCCAAAGATGCATTGCCTATCAAATGACTCTTCACCTATACAGCCAGGTCCTACATTCCAACATAATCTTGTGTTAGCATCAATGTTGCGGCGGCGACCGCGGGGAGTTGCTAATATTTCTATGAAGCAAAGGTACACAGTAACCTAACCTCTTGCTGTTATCTTATTCTTCTCATCATCGCTGTCGACATGAATGAAGTCATCATTGTATTCAACAGGGATGTAGTCGTCATCATCATCAGAGATGTAATCGTCTTCCTCATCTGCTGGTATGTACTCATCCTCCTCATCATCTTCCTCATGTGCTGGTATGTACTCTTCATCATCGGAAAAGATGTACTCATCCTCCTCTTGGTCATGAGCAGGGATTTGCTCATTCTTCATGTAGGCAAACACTTCTGTATCACCAATGTTAACAACTTCATCTACTTCATCCCTGCAGATAACAAGCAATTATTTCAAATGCAACCACATGAAGCAATTGTTTTAATTGCAAACACAAAATCAAGCAATTGTTTGAATTGTTTGAGACTGAACCACATCAAGCAACTGTTTGAATTGCAAACACCAAATCAAGCTAGCACAAAATATCTACAAGATTCAATCCACAATCAGAAGAACAGTAAGTTTTATTATTTTATAAAATTGTCCTTCTCTGTTTGGCGATTCACTTGTGGCAGTAACAATGTAATCACTTGACAGTAACTATGCAGCACTAACTCATAAATTACTGTCTCTGTTTTAATTACCTGTCTCTGTTATCATCTCCCAGACGCTTCTTCTTGTACTTGTTATCTTCTCCCAGGCGCTTCTCATTGTCTCGGTTATCTTCTCCCAGGCGCTTCTTCTTGTATTTGTTATCTTCTCCCAGGCGCTTCTCATTGTCTCGGTTATCTTTCAACAGGGGAATCTTACTGTGGCAGCTGTCCTTCTCTGTTGACTAGAGAAAGCAATGAAGGAGAAAAAATCAGGCCATATAAAATACTAACCAAAACTGTAGCCCTAATCTGGTACAAAAACATTTTCAGGATAGGATCAATTATGAGACTTGCAGTTAATGATTAAAAATAAGGCAGGCACACAAAAATGAATTACCTGACGGTTAGTTACTCGGCTGGGTCTGATGCGCTCGTCAATGTCAACTTTGTTTGAAGGGAAGAGCTGTTAAACAAAGATTTAAAGTAATGTACACCAATTATGAGAATTGCAGTTAATGATTAACAGTAAGGCAGCCAAAGCATTGCATTAAACAGCACGTGCTGATCAAAATGGTGTAGCATCATTTCGTCTTAAAAAAAACCATGTGGCACTCTAAATGAAGACAAGAAGTACAATAATTGCAATCAGCAGATAGGTAAAATTATAATCAAGCATATTATAATCAAGCACTCAAAATCATCATTAGATAGATGATAGGTTTTGCCTATACAACAGATTTCAGGATCAAAAGGGACAGCATTGTCAATCAATCAAGACCAGCTACTGCAAACCAGCCATTCACTTAAATCTCAACTAGTACTTGCTAGGTAAAATTGCAATCAGCAGACATGAACACAATGATAGTAATAATTTAACACTTTTAGGAACAAATTGATTAAAATTGAGTATGCAAGCATATCAGTAACATCAAGCTGCTACAGCAGTTCATGGTATGTAATCAGAAATTCCTATTCATATCATCATTGAGCACAGTTCAAATAAGGCCAAGTCAGTGCACAAGTTAAATGAATTACCTGACGGTTAATTCCTCGGCTGGGCGTGATGCGCTCGCCAACGTCAACTATGTGGGAAGGGAGGTGAACCACTGATCCGTGATAGATCAGCTCCCCAGCTTCTAGAGGGCGTACATCGACGACATGGTCGTCTTGGTCGTACAGGACGATGCGACTCACATCGGCCCGTAGGACCATCGAGCCCTTGTGCTTGGCCTTCTTACGGCTGTTGAGGAACGTGGTGTAGGTAACACACCACCTCGTGTCCACCATAACCCCTGCTTCTCCCTGCCTTGAAAAACCAAATCAAGATCAAAGAAACGTAGACCAGATCTGGAAACGTAGACAGGATTGGATGGAAGATGGGAGGGAAGATGGGAGGGAAGATGGGAAGGAAGATGGGAAGGAAGATGGGAAGGAAGATACTAACCTGGATCCAACGTTGATGTTCTTCTCTTCGATCCGGCGTTGATGTTCTTCTCTCAGATGGAAACCCTAACGAAGGGAGGAAGGTGGGAACTGCAAGTGAAGGATGTGCTGCCGTGATTTTTATGAGCTTGCAGCTTTTACAAAATAACCCAAGATATTTTTAAGTTCAACAAAGTAGTCCCTCCACGTCAGTCATTTTTACAGAAAACACCCTTGCCGTCTGACATTTTCTCACTTTTATTTACCATGCAAATATGAGCAGGCCAACTACTTACCAATTATTTTTTGCAATTTCAGAAAGCTTCATAACTATGCACGGTAAAAAATATTGTAAAGCCCAGGTAGATGTGATGAACAACACATCTCCATGGTAGTAAGCCCAGGCCATACCTTTGCATCACAATCAGATTTGATGAAAAAACAACTGCAGCAAACATTTTTGCAATTTGAAAAAAGCTTTAGAAAAATGCAATAGACAAAATATTGCAAGTACTTACCCAGGTAGATGTGATGAACAACACATCTCCATGGGTAGTTTATGCAATTTTTTACAAACCCAAATATCAACTAGTGATCGATAATAAACTTACATAAACCACAATATTACATCAACCAGTATAAGCACATTACAAAATAATAATACCAGTCTCCTTGCAAGCACATTACAAAATAATAATACCAGTCTCCTTGCAAGCACATTCATAACAGAAATAAACATCAACCTAGAACAACAGCAACAGCAGTCTTACTACCTACAGCAACAGCAGTCTTACTACCTAATCCATAACAACCTAATCCATAACACAGGCAGCTGATGAATGTCTTCAGTCGTCAATCTTCTCCAAAAAGAGGTGAATGTTGTCCTCCAACTTATCAACCCTCATAAGAATCAGTGAACCACGATTAATGTAGTTCTCTCTGCGGATATAGTCCATTTGTTCTTGGTTCATCCGAAATTCCACCTTATTTTGGTTGCCACGGTGCAGAATATACTCTCCAGATATTTCATCATTCATAACCCTGCTTGAGTATACAGCTATGCCCCTAGGTTTGTACTGGTAACCACTAAGGATGTGGGATGGCATCATCTGCGGAATTAAACCACATTTATTAGGTCTTGCAAAACTATATTTTAGAAGATAAGCTTTGAGAAGATAAGCTTTCTGCCGAAAGAACTTACGAAGCGGTTAAAACGGAGGTCAGATCGATCAACTCTGTGTACAAAGTACTGTAGGTCAGCAATTGCTTCCTCATCATGTCCAATGTTGTTCACATCCTTGAACATTTGAAATGTTATGGCTGCCAGGTCTGCCTCACCAACAGAGAGCATGTCTGTGTAAATAGTCTTGTAAAATGGGACTCTAACGGACTCAGGGACATATGGGGCGGCTGCAAAAATAGTATAAGATCTAATTATATACAAGTATTAAAGAACCAATTGTTGTAATGGAAGGAGTAGCAAATTGAAAGCATGAACATACCATCCCTCATGTCATATGGTTTAATTTCACCATCAGGGTTGGTTACAGTTACTTCAAACACATCTGCATTAATATCTTCTTCATAATCCAGTTCTTCCGAATGTTCTTCATCAGTATCATCAGCTGATGGTAATTTAAAGGTCACAACATCGTCGACCTCGAGATGGTGTGCCCTCAAAAAGTAATACCAGAATGGTCCTCCCAAGGTAGTGCAGGTTTCCTTCTTCTCCAGGTAAAATTCATACCTGTGGCATCCAACCAGACCATGCAACCACTTGTCTGCGTACTTGTTCAGTTGTTCCTTGAAATAACAAGGTATAGTCTGACAAAAATATGAAAGCAAAATAATTTAGTTCAAACAATTGCTGCCAAAGCTGAAGAAACAATTAGGCTAGTAGATGGCATCATGACCGTGAAGAATTGCTATGATTACTCACCACATATTCTTCGTAGGTACTTGGCACGATTATCTTGAAGCTTGAGGCACGCCTGTCAGAACGTCGACAGTTGGTGATCGGCTGCGTGCAGACAGGGCACGCTTCTCCTTCCATATTTACCTACAAAGCATGTCAATTCGTTATTAAGAATATACCCTAACTAAGTATCACTAACTCATATATTACCATGCTATGCTTTTAAGTGTTTTTTTTTCAAATACATAACTTAGTACCCCTGGTGGTTTACAGAAAACATGTTCAGAGCTTAACACATATATTCAGAGTTCAGCGTAGAATACATTGTAATCAGAATCAAGACCATATTTACAGTTCGGCTTCGATGGAATTTCAAACTGAATCAACACCATATTCAGTTTTCAACATACATGGCATTTTAAAATAAGTAAACAACTGCAACATGATTTCATGTGTAAGTAACAAACCCTAACTAAGTAACATGCTTTCATGTGGCAGTAAACAAACCCTATCTAAGTAACATTAATTCATAAATTACCGTCCTATGCTTTCCAACTACATTAGTTAGTAACCCTGGTGGTTTACAAATACCTTGACTTTGCTGAAGCAAATCCGCAAATCTTTGGAAGAATAACTCTGGAAGAATAAGACGCTACAAAACACAAGAAGCAAGAACAGCATGAAAACGAAGGCAATGCAGATAAGAATAATCAAACAGATCTAATTTGACTAGAAGAAGAAGACGAAGAACAAGAAGAACAAGATCATAAAGAACCAAAACTAGATCAGGAAGAACAAGGAGAAGAAGAAGAAGAAGAAGAAGAAGAAGAACAAGAACAACAAGAAGAAGAAGAACAAGAAGAAGAACAAGAGCAAGAAGAAGAAGAACAAGAAGAAGAACAATAACTAGATCAAGAACAAGAACTAGAACAAGTTGATCAAGAAGAACAAGAAGAAGCAACAGATGAAGTAAAATAAGAAGAAGCAACGGAGGAAATGTTGGTTGAATCGAAAGTGAAAAGGAAGAACCAGAAGAAGAAGAAGAAGAAGAAGAAGAAGAAGAAGAAGAAACATTACCAGAATCAGTAGCACAAGGATGGAGGGAAGATGAATGGTGAAGACCTAGAACTGCTCGTCCGTCCAGAGAGAACACGGTGGGAGAAATGAGTGGCCTGCCTCTTCGGTTTCTCCAACGAGAGGGTTAATGTTCCACCATCGCAAGACCAACTGCCTCTTTGTGTCCAAACTGTCAGGCCGGCCCATACTGGTTAGGTCGGCCCG
This sequence comes from Lolium perenne, assembly GCF_019359855.2. NCBI lineage: Eukaryota > Viridiplantae > Streptophyta > Magnoliopsida > Poales > Poaceae > Lolium > Lolium perenne. The sequence goes on along the minus strand of NC_067245.2, from coordinate 304,298,268 downwards.
TATTGGATAGGTCGGCCTGTATTGGTTAGGCCAGCACATTTTTTTTTGGCAGCAAAATATTCTATAATAAAGAAAATCTTGGGATTTTGCAAGAATAATTACATAATTACATGCAATTGCGATCAATAAAAACAACTAAGATATTTTCATGAAAGGAAATAACCAAGGTATGTTGCAAGTAATTTTCCAAGCAGTTGTGATCAACAAGCACAACTGCAGTAGGATGTCTTGCGTTCATAACTTGCAGAAAAAAGAGCAAAAGATTGAATGCCATTTCAAAGAGGAAATAACCAAGGTATTTTGCAAGAAATTTTCCAAGCAGTTGTGATCAACAAGCACAACTGCATTAGGATTTCTTGCATTGTTCAAAAACCTAGCTCCAAACAGAATGCAATCAATACTGTAAGCAGTTACATAACACAACCACATAATTCAGCATACTTCTCACCAGTAGGTACTACATAACATAAGTAGTTCAGCATACATCTCACCAAAAGTAGTTGTTGCAGGGTTACCAGGTTCTACTTAATACATAATCAAGTTCACATAATAACACATAACTAAGGACTTGAACTCAGTTCCTAAGGTGCTTGAGCTTGCTAAGGATCAGTTCCTAAGCTTGGTTATCACCAGCCTAAGATACGCACTGCGGTCCCTATGAGGTGATTTGCTCTCATCCCTGAAGCTGAAGGCGCAGACATCGTTCACCTGCAGTTCGTGGGCTTCGACAGTGTCGCTCCAGTTTGCCTTCATCACTGCTTTCTGCTCTTCAAGTTTCATCTCTGCGTACATAGTTTGCAGACTTGTTGTGCAGTTAACTACTACGAGGACTGACTTGTGCAAGAACTGTAGCAGGTAGGTCTCTGTGAAATCCTCAGAAAATTCCTGAAACACAAGTGTAGAAGTTATGTTCATATCAAGGATTACTGGTCGACGAGTCGAGTCCAGTAATTGGGGTACCAACTACTGTACTTCAGCACTAACTAGTACAAAATACTATCGCATTTAGCAACCAGATTGGATATTTAATATTAAATAAAGCTTAGGTACGAAGTAGAAAACTGACCATCTTGTTGAGAGAGGACTGTGTCAAGCAGTAGACATATTGTGGGATTGGCGCGTTGGGGTAGTAATCAACAACATCTTTAAGGTGCATGATTTGGGTATTGTTCATGCTGAACTTGTTTCCGAAAACACACGTCCCTTGAAAATATGGATCCCCTTGACCAGCATCATCAGCAACTTGACCTTGACCAGAATCATCACTGATCTCATATATGTCATGATCATCTTCAGCAGTATCATCACTGATCTCTTGTATGTCATGACCCTCTTCACTATCTTCAGTATCTTCAGTATCGTCATCGTTGATGTTGTGCTCGCCTTCGTCGTCCTCCTCCTCCTCGACAGGCATGTGCACAAGTAGAAGATTCAGGCCTCCAGATCTTTTTGGATCAAAGCAGAAAAGAACAATGTCATCCTCTTCGAAGTTGTATTCCTTGACTACATCATCCCAACCACTTGTCATGATGGCTTGGTTTGTTCCCATTCCCTTCTTCATCCTCACTTCAAACATCTCATCATTGCTGGTGCAATGAACCTGCACCCTGATAGCATCATCTAAGTATCTTTGCAGATGCAACTTACTGAACCCAGCTCCGAAAACCTGTGCACATGAAATTTGGAAAGTGTTAACACAGCTGAATTCCCATTTATGTCGACGTATCATCTTATCGTTCCAGTAAGACAAAGCATATTACCATTTTGTCCCTCTTTGAGACGACGTTTGAATAGGTTATCCTGTGCACATAAAATCTCATATGGTTGCGACCAGATTCCTCACAGAATTCATTCAGAAATGAACAGTTATCTGCACTAAGGTACATGTCGTTGCCAAACATGCAGTGCTTGTCGAATTCTTGTTCCCCAAGCATACAAGGTCCCCTCCATCTCCCCATCTGTCAAATAGTTTAGAAATAGTTAGTGCATCAAACTTGAATTACACTGACACCACATGTATGTAAAAATAATGATAACACAATTAATATAATGCCCAAAAGAATTAAGATTAAAAGAATTTTAATGGTGAAAACACAGGAAGCAATCTTTTATAATGAGAGTTGATAAGCAAATTCTCCTGCCCACACAAACACAATTGTGTACAAGTTTTCTTATAAATCAAAACTGAACCACTCTTTTAATTACCATGCTCAATTTTATCACGCTAACCACCCTCTTTGTATCCTCTGAATGTTGAATGTTGTTGTGTAGTGGTGCACACATGTTAAATGGGGACACAAGTAAACAGTGGAAATAGGGTTCAGTAGTGTGTCATATGAATTCTTAAAACAACTTGACTACTGGACACCATGATACATGTTTTGTTGCTCAGCATTAACCAGTTAATACTAGTCCATGTGTTGATACCGATATCTTCTGATTTTCTAGGGTTCACTTGGAGTTTCACTAGTTGTTATTCTTGTGCTTTCCTAACTTATACTATATATGCTTTACAATCAAGAATATCCTGTAAAATGTGAAACAATTGTATGTATATTTTAACCAAGAACATATCTGTGCTGCACATGCTTTGACACTGCAGGAAAATACAAGTAATGGTTTTCTATTTGTAATGCAATTTTATAACTAGTATTATCTTCACCAATGCAGACAAACAGAACCCTAATACAGGGTTCTACTTTGTATTGAAAAAAAAAGAACCCTAATGGTTTAATCCAGATATGAAAAACTAGTTTGTATTGAAGCCAAATCCTCCACACATTCAAATCATTTCTTGGAGAGAATGCAAGGAATCTATTTTATTTAAAAAAACAAATATTACACACTGAAATGTACATTGCATGTATCTTGTAATCCCCAATCCAGCATGGAAAACACGTTTCTATTGAAGCCAAATCAAATCAATTCTTGGAACAGACCGGAACAGTCAAAAGAACACTGGATCTGCAAATGACCAATAGATTGGGATCTGCAAAGAGATCGACAGATTGGGACTTGCATGTACCTCCGGCTTCGACGGTCGTCGGAGACGGTCGTCGGAGACGGTCGTCGGTGACGGCTCCGAATCTCTCCGAGGAGAATCTCTCCGAATCTGGTTGAAGGGGGGAGAATGAGGGAAAACTTTTCGGCTTGGGCGACGGCTGCCTTTAAATAGGCTGTCAAACGTTTTTGCGAAAAACTCCCCCCACCGCTAAACGTTTTTGCGAAAAACTCCCCCCACCGCTAAAAGTTATTATGAAAAACTCCCCCCACCGCTTCGTCTCTGCATTTCCAAAACTACCCTCCCCCACCGCTTCGTCTCTTCATTTCGTCTCTTCAATTCTGCTCCGCGGCGGCGAACCCTAAATCCCAAATTCTGCTCCGCGGCGGCGATTCCCTCCGTCGAGCTCGCCGTCAAGCTCGCCGTCAAGCCCTCCGTCGTAGAGGTGATCTCCGTCGAGCCCTAAATTCTGCTCCGCGGCGGCGAACCCTAAATTCTGCTCCGCGGCGGCGATTCCCTCCGTCGAGCTCGCCGTCAAGCTCGCCGTCGAGCCCTCCGTCGCGCCCTCCGTCGCGGAGCAGATCGAGGGGTCGCGGAGCAGATCGAGGGGTCGTTGCGTCGTGGAGCGATTCCCGTCGAGCCCTTCATCAAGCCCTCCGTCAAGGCCTCCGTCGAGCTCGTGAGGGCGTCCAGGCGCGCCGCTGGTTGCCACGACAAGGGGACGAGCTCCGGCGCCGGCGTCAACGCGGTGAGCACCCTCTCCTGTTCCCCCTGGTTTGGATGAGATGATTTTGCCCCAATTTGGGAGCCGTGTGCTCGTGCACGTGAGGTGTTTGATGGAATTTTTGACGGTAGGTGTCCTGGAGGAGTGCAGGCCGAGGAATCCCGGCGATTGGTCCTGTCAGGGCAGGGGGAAAGGTACTTAGCAGCTTTGAGGGACGTGTTTGATCCATTTTGCCGCGGCGCAACAGCAGGAGCTGGTGCTCTGGTAGCCATTCCTTTGGCTTCGGCGTTGTACTGAGAACTCGAGACTAAATTTTCTCTTATGTTTGGCTGGCTGCAGGATCGAGGGCTCGCCTTCAAGGAAGTGATCTCCGTCGAGCTCGTGAGGGCGTGGAGCAGATCGACAAGATCGTCAGGGCCGTCAAGGCGGAGGTGATCGAGGAGGTCAACAATGGATTCACGCCAGGAACTCAAGTTCTGCATGCCGTCAACAATAGATGCGCGCAGGTCCTTCCTCAGTAGATCATCTATCGATGCAACCTCCTCTGGTGAGCACAAATGCAGTACCTCTGTATTGCTTGCTTGAATTGATTGAATTGCAGTTTTTCTGTTGGTTAAATTGTTGCTTGAATTGCTTGCTTAAATTGTTGTTTTTCTGTGCAATTGCTTGCTTGAATTGTTGGCTTGCCTTGACTTGTTGGTTCGATTTGAATTGAACCCTCCACATAAAAAACTACACTATAAATTTAATTGTTAGTTTGCTTTGAATTGAACCCAACAAACAGCTAAGAATTTGCTTTCAAAGTACACTATAATTTGACTGAAGTCACTAATATGTATGGAATGAAGTCACTAATATGTACGGAAAATACTCTACATGCAGGCACTGCTTGAACTTATGTTTGCTTAATTTCTATTGCTGACAATTATTACTGGTTAAAATGGATAAAAGTTGGATGAAGGAACCAAGGTCTAGTTCAAGATATGGTATTGGTGTTACCAATTTCCTGCTATATGCAGCTGCAAATGCTGGAATGCAAGATAGAGTTTTGTGTCCTTGCACCCGTTGTGCAAATAGGTTTTGGAAAACCAATAGCATTGTCAGTGAGCATTTGATATGCAATGGGTTCATGCATGGATACCATACTTGGGTTTTCCATGGAGAAGATAGTGTAGAACCTCTTGTGCCGCACTTATCTCCCCAGCCTGAAGATGTAGGTAGAACTGAAAGTCAATTTCAACCTGAAGAATTAGCTGATGAAGAATTAGCTGATAGTGATGAGATGGACCAGATGTTGTTGGACAATTTTGGAATGTATGACACTGGGGTTTTAGGCAACCAGGAAGATGGCGATAGTGCAGATGATGAAGATGAAGAGGACAGTAACATTGATGATGTTACTGCTGATGCTGAAGCCTACAAAAAGCTAGTGGAAGATGGTAGTCAGGACTTGTATGTAGGCTGCACAAGTTTTTCAAAACTACAGTTCATAGTTAGGCTGTTGAACATAAAGAATACATGGAAAGTGCCCAATGGATGCTATGATGAGATATTGTCATTATTTAAGGAAGCTCTTCCACAACCTCATGCACTATCAGGAATCAAAAATCTGCATGCATCAAAGAGGTACATAAAAGACATCGGCATTGGTTATGAAAGTATTCATGCATGCAAGAATGACTGCATCATGTTCAGAGGAGCACACAAGGACGACACAGTGTGTCCAGTATGTAACACAAGCAGATGGAAGAGTGAGAACACAGGAGTTGGTGGGAAAAGGGTGTACAAGGTTCCTCAGAAAGTTATCAGGCACTTCAAACTGAAACCAAGGGTCAGAAGGCTTTTCATGTGCTCTAAAACAGCACCTTACATGACCTGGCACAGTAAAGGCAGAACTAAGGATGCAAAATTGAGGCATCCAGCAGACTCTCCAGCATGGAAACACTTTGATTTTACGCATCGCAATTTCAGTGACGACCCAAGAAATGTTAGGTTTGCATTAGCTACTGATGGGTTCAATCCATTTGAAAACATGAGCATATCATACAGCATATGGCCAGTTATTCTGATTCCACTTAACCTTCCTCCATGGGTATGCATGAAACAATCAAATTTCATCCTAAGTGTTATTGTTCCTGGGAGGAAGGGTCCAGGCAAGGAAATGGATGTTTACATGCAGCTGGCCATAGATGATCTTCAAGAATTGTGGAAACCTGGAATATGGACACATGATGCAGTTACTGGTGAGAAATTCTTGCTACGTGCTGCTTTGCTTTGGACTATAACTGATTGGCTAGGCAGAGGCTGCATAAGTGGCGAGAGCTTGGTTGTCTGTGCACATTGTCTCACAAACACATGCAGTAGGTGGTTGAAGCATTGCAAGAAAACAGTTTTCCTGGGTCATAGAAGATTTTTGGTTGATGGTCACCCGTACCGAACAGATGGTGCATCTTTCAATGGAAAAGATGAACTCAGAGATCCCCCAGCTAAGATTACAGGTCAAGAAATATCTGTAATGACTGCAACTCTGCATACAGATTATGGCAAGTTACACAAACACAAGAAGCCACCTAGGAGAAAAAAGAGGAGTGCTGCGGAATTAGAGGAGAATGAGGACATTTATATTCACAGTGTCGAGGAAACTTTCAAAAAAAGAAGTGTCTTCTTCCAGTTGGAATATTGGCCGACACTACTAATAAGACATAACCTAGATATCATGCATGTACAGAAAAATGTTTTTGAAAACATAGTGAATACTGTTCTGGATGTTGATCACAGATCGAAGGACAACTTGAATGCTAGATTGGATCTGCAGGATATGAAAATTAGAACTGCCCTCCATGCTGATATGACGGCAGCAAAACCTATCATACCTAGGGCAGTGTACCAGATGCTACCTCAGGGCAAGAATATATTTTGCACTGTAATCAAGTATGCAACATTTCCAGATGGATATGCATCAAACATGTACCACAAGGTAAACTTGGAAGACAAAAGGCTAACCGGCCTCAAGAGCCACGATTGCCACATCATAATGCAGGATCTCATGCCATTGGCACTGTGTAGATCGCTGCCTAGGAGTGTAGCTATGCCGCTGATACGCTTTTGCAAATACTTCAAAGTACTTTATGGTAAGGTGATAGATGTTGATGAGATGGAGTATTGGGAAGCTGAGATTGCAGAAATCTTGTGTCAGTTAGAGATGATATTTCCTCCATCATTTTTTGACATGATGGTGCATGTAACTATCCACCTAGCAAGTGAAGTAAGAATTGCCGGACCTGTTCAATTCAGAGATATGTGGTCTACTGAGAGGTTCGTAGGAACATTGAAGGACTTCGTACAGAACATGACTTATCCAGAAGGGTCATTGGCAGAAAATTATCAGTTCGATGAATGCCTGACATTCTGCTCAAGATATCTGAATGGCTGTGCTACAAAGTTCAATAGACCTAGTAGACATGATACTACTGAACCTAATTGTGCTGGACAACCTTATTTGAGGATCATCGGCAGGCCATTATCAGCTTTCGCTGCAAATCAGCTGGATTTCATTGCTTGGTCTCAAGCACAACGATGTGTGCTTGTCAACTATCCCAAAATTGAAAAATATGCGCAGTGAGTACATTCCCAAACTAGTTCCATAAACTAAATGTTCCTTTTGATATCAGACCAGTGTCTAACCCCATTTAAATCATGTAGAGAGCATAAAAATTTCCTGGCCAGAGGAAAAAGGAAGTCAAAAAGAGATATTGAGAATGCTCACCACAGCACATTCGTAGACTGGTTTTCTAACCATGTAAGTAGTGCAGCAAAAATATTTTTTGGTGAATAAAAATGACATCATTAACATGGTTCATTTCTCTACTAGGTACAAAATCTGAAAGATCAAGGACTTGATGTACCACATGAAATTTTTCTGTTATCTCAAAAGCCGTACAGGATGGTTAAATCTTATAATAGCTATAGTATAAATGGCTGCACCTATCATACACATTCATATAGTGTAGGAAAAGCAACACAGTGTGATGGAGTTTCACATGTTGCAAAAACATCGAGTTATGCAAGTTCTAAGGACAAAAATCCTACTTTAGGATATGTCACATACTATGGTAGAATTAGTCAAATAATTGAGTTAAATTTCTCAAATGGAGGCCACGTAGTGTTATTCAAATGTGATTGGGTAAAAAGTAACGGAGTTAGGGAGTTGGATGGTTTCGGAATAACCGAGGTCAATTTCAACCATACCTACAATGCACAAGACGAACACAGCGAACCGTTTATTCTTGCAAGCCAAGCCATACAAGTCTACTATGTGCAAGACCCAGTTGATATTGAATGGAACGCTGTAATCACTCCAACAATTAGAGATTTCTTTGATATGGATGGTGTGGATGTTGAAAAATGTGAGTGTTTTTTGCACCATTTTTTGTGTAAACCAAGGAAATTTTTTTATATACGTTTAAAATGCCATTTATTATTCATACAGGAACAAAAATGCTGGAAAGCCAAGAAAGGAAGATGAGCATGCTCAACCACAAACTAAAGAAATTAAATCTGCCTACAAGAGATGTACAACCATCTGAACTCATCTCCCATGAAATGGAAAGAATAGCTCTTATGAAGGAAGCAATGGCAAAGGGAGTTTACTACGATATGCTAGAAGTAAGTTCTCATTCATGCATCATTTCAGATAAGGAAAACTCATTCAATTTGCAGTCTGTAATTAATGAATTGGAAAACTGTTCAAATGGCAGTCTGCAAGGATATATGATTCAGAAGGGGGAAAAGAAAATGACAGTGATGATACCGAAGATGAAGCAGTAGATAACATAGAAGAGGACAGTGAAGAAGAGGAGGAACAAGAAGAGGAGGAACAAGAAGAAGAGGAGGAGGTAATTGAACAACCTCAAGAAAGAGGACAGCTTCAAGCACAACAAGGTATGGTCGTCAGTTTGCTGGATTCCATGTGCTAAAAGTGTTGTAGGCTCTTACTCGCTGTACTGTTTTAATTTTCAGTCAAGGAGAAAAGAACAAGAGGGCCTACTGATATGAAGAAGTTTTGGAATAGGCATGGTCCACATAACAAAGTAATTGTTGAATTCAACAATCTTGGACAGCCATGTGGAGTGAACACTTCACAGTTAACAAACTTCATTGCATACTTGGTTAAAGGAAAAGACGTGTCAATGGGTCATGTACGTTGGAGAAAGGTTCCAACTGCAGAAAAAGAGAAGTTATGGATGACTGTGAAGGTAACCAGAATTGTGTAGGTTTTTCAATGATTACTGCTTATGTCCTCACAAATGGAGAATGTATCTCGTAAACATTTCTTTTTGACAGGGTTTCTTCAACCTAACTGAAGCACACAAGGACTGGGTGATAAAATCAGCATGCAAGAAGTGGAGAGCCTTTAAGTGCTATCTGAAAAAAACTTTCTGGAAAGCGGAATTGTCGGTTAACCAGAATTGTGCAAATGGCTGTGGGCAAAGAATTCATGGAGCACAGTGGAAAAAACTGTGCAAGTACTGGAGGAAAAGTAGTTCAATGGTCAGTAACCCATCTTATGTGCTAGTTTTGAGTACTTTTTGACTTTCTCCTTCAGGCACTTTTTTAGTCAGAGTAAACATGTGCTGTGCTTGTTTAGTTAATAAGGATTTTATGCAGGTACTGGCATCTAAGAACAGAAACACCAGATTAAATCAAGCTAACTGTCTCCATACAGCTGGAACACGTAGTTTTGCTGTTGTCCACGATCAGGAGGTACATTTGAATGCATCGTTGTACACAATGATAAGTTTTGCGGAAACATTTTAAATATGATATACTGACACATGCACTTGCACTGCTGTAGGAACTGAGGCAGGAAAGAACAGTGTCTAGAACAGAACTTTTCAGAATTGTTCATACAAACAAAGATGGAGTGCCAGTGAATGATTTCTGTGCTACCAAAATTGTAAGTCATAGTCCCTGAAATTCATGCAAATGCAACTGACAAATTACTATAGCATGTACCATGTAATGAATGACTCACTTAAATTTGAATGCAGGCTTTGATAAATGAACGTTTCCAACAAAACCCTGCACTAGTTGGCGAGCCGCATATGGATGGTGACCTCTACTCAGAATTGTTCACACCTCCTAGGAATTGTAGAAGACATGGATTTGGACTACTGGTAGGAGGGAAAGGATCAAAGGTACTGGATGAAGCTGTAGAAGCATTAAGGGATTCTAAGGAGGAAAACATTGAGCTCAGAGGCTATGTGGAAACACTAATGGCAAGGAGTCAACAATTGGAAGAGAAGGTAAATTATCTGATGGCACGTCAACGAGATGGACATACAGATGAAATGCATCAGGAAAGAGAACAAGCAGTAGCAGAAGAATTAGCGGCATCAACACTTGCTGAACTGTCGGCGCATAAGCAAGCACCACCTGAGCAAGATCAAACAAAGGAAGCTTCCAGTGCAGCAGACAGAACAATATCAGCATCAGCATCAGCATCAATAGCATCTGGCATAACAAGTGCACCATCATCAAGTCATAATACATTGAAGGTACCAACAGCAACAACATTGAAGTCAACATCAGCTCCATTCAAATCACCTTTCAAGGCACCAGGAAAAGCAGCGGCATATGCCGAGAAAACAGTCCAGGGATCAGCAACAGCATGTGCCCAAAAAACAGAACCAGCAACAGTCCTGGGATCAAAAGCAATAACAGCAGCAGCCAAGGTACCAAAAGCAGGTGGATCAGCCAAGGGATCAGAAGCAGCATCAGTAACGACGATACCAGAAGCAGCTGGAGCAGCCAACAGATCAACAATAGCCCTCAAGGCTTCAGCAGCAGTAGCAGCAGCAGCACGAAAGGTACCAGAAGCATCTGGAGCATCCAATGGATCAACAACACTAAATGGATCAAAAGCAGCACCCAAGGGATCAGGAGCAGCGGCACACAAGTTAGCAGAAGCAGCTGGATCAACCAAGGGATCAACAACAGCACTCAGTGGGTCAGAAGCAGCAGCATCAGCACCCAGGAAATCAACACCTACACCCAAGGGATCAACAGCAGACGCAGGAACACTCAGCAGCCAGACATCAACCAGGACAAGAACAAAAAAGGCGACAACAAACCAAGACACAACATCTTCAGTATTGAAGGAAGCATCATTGCTTGGTCTTAGTCAAATGTTGCCGCCGAAATCGAAAGCAGTAACAGCTATCTCAGAACAAGGCAGTCAAGAAATGAAATCACCAATAACAAGTAAAAGAAGAAAGAATGCGAAGTCAGAAGATTATGTCGAAGGATCACAGGGCAATGTAGAAAGCCAAGCAAAAACAGCTGCAACACCAACAGGAACAATAAGCAAGAGACCGAAGAAGAGGAAGTTAGAAGAACTTGTTGATGATAAGCTAGAAGAACTTACTGATGATGTGGTCATTACTTCAGTTAGTGTAGTGCAGAAGCCAAAATGCTCTTACAGGAATTTGCTAGACAACACACTCTTAGTCAAGGTAAAAGAGGAAAAACTAGAAGAGAACATTGCTGACAAGGAAGGTGTTTGCCATAGTACAAAATGATGCACTGATGAACATAATGATTGGTTCAGAGCAAGGAATCCACTGAAGGTTAGTATGTTAGCAATTTTACCACACCTTGGTTTGCTGTTCTCTGTACAATTGGTTGTATGAACTTTTCAGTCTAATTTGACTGTAGCCACTAATTAGTATGTTAGCTAATATGGCAAATGATATTGCTGATTAACATTCTGGCATAATGTAGGCAAATGAAATGAAAAATGGCATTGAAGTGGGGTTGACTTCGCCAAACAGCTTTCAGATGGTGGCATTGGGAACAGTTCAGGAAATTGAAAATGAGGAGTTTGTCAAAGTTTTGGTGAACGTGGTCTTCAAGACAACAACTGCCCTGCCAATACCAAAAGGAAGAATGGTTCAAATGGGAGACACTGAGGCACATTGCATCACCTGGCCAAGAAAAAATGTAGGTCACCTTTGAATCTTTCTTGTTCACCTTGGTGTAATGCTTTTACTTGTAGAAAAATAATAAATGTCAAAATTATAAAAGAAACTGGGAGGATTAGCAAGGTAAAATATGCAATTTAACTAAACTATGCATAGTAGCAACTATACAATATCAAGGCATGTGCAGCACAGAGATGTGCTTGGTTAAAATATAAAGAATTATCAGACTTTACATGGCTTGACTTAAAGAAAATATGAGACTTATTCATTGAAACAGGGCAGCTCATTCCACATTCCCTCCCAGCCTACCCACTGTACATGGCTTGAATTTTTAAGAAAATATGAGACTTATATTTGTTTCTTGATTCTTTCTTGTTCAACTTGATTTAATACAATTATTTGTATATGGTAGTGCAATTATATGTTGTCTTGCCAACTAAATCATCACCTGATTCAGCTAGATTTCTAGTTTTCTACGTCGCAGAACAGCTTTTGTATCACTTTTGCAAGATATATGTTTTGCTGCCAACTTATAGAGCATGCAGCAACCCGACAGAGTTGCTTTAGTTTGCCGGTAAACCTGGCGGAGATCTCATTTTGCCACTTTTGCAAGATATATGTTTTCCCGCCGACTTAAAGAGCATGCAGCAACATTTAGTTTGCCGGTCAACCTGGCGGAGATCTCATTTTGCCAGTACTTGATCATTTATTCCTCCGTTACTGAAATTATTTGTGTTACTGTAATTAGTTGTTACATCTTAATTGCTCAATCTTATTTATTCCAACATCTGTTGTTTGACACATTCAAAATTGGTTCCTTGTAGGTAACAGATCCGGCAATCGATAGAACATCAGCCGAGATTGCGTGTACACTTGAGAAGAAGTTGAAAGCAATTGCATCTACTGCTAAGAAGAGGAAGGGTGGAAGTCAGAAAGTTACTGCTTAGATACACTGCTTAGATACTATCATCAAATTACTGCATAGTTACTGTCATTGTCTTATGCATATGTGCAAGACAATGCCTCCAAAACTGCAAAGTTATGCATCTGTATTGCAATGTGATTACTGTGATCAAATTACTATCATCAAATTACTGCATAGTTACTGTCATCAAATTACTACATAGTTACTGTGCATGTTAGTAGGCATTTTGTTTACTAGCTTGTAAAGATATTTAGAGGCACATCTCAAACTGCCTCTAAAGACATTTAGAGGCAAATTTCAATGTGCCCCTGAAAACCTTTAGAGGCAAATCTCAAACTGCCTCTAAAAACATTTAGAGGCAAAACACTAAGTGCCCCTAAAAACCTTTAGAGGCAAATCTCGAACTGCCCCTAAAAATCTTTAGAGGCAAATCTAAAAGTGCCCCTAAAAACCTTTAGAGGCAAATCTAAAAGTGCCCCTAAAAACCTTTAGAGGCAAATCTAAAAGTGCCCCTAAAAACCTTTAGAGGCACTTTTCAAACTGCCCCTAAAAACCTTTAGAGGCAAATCTAAAAGTGCCCCTAAAAACCTTTAGAGGCACTTTTCAAAGTGCCCCTAAAAACCTTTAGAGGCAAATCTAAAAGTGCCCCTAAAAACCTTTAGAGGCAAATCTAAAAGTGCCCCTAAAAACCTTTAGAGGCACTTTTCAAACTGCCCCTAAAAACCTTTAGAGGCACTTTTCAAACTGCCCCTAAATGTATTTGGGGCATTTCATTCAAAGTGCCCCAAATACATTTAGGGACACAAGCATCCGGGGCACTTTTTATAGTGCCCCTAAAAGTAATTAGGGCACTTTGGCTACCTATTGGGGCACTTTGAAGTGCCCCTAAATATGGACCGTACAGTAGTGTGCAGCGGGCGAAGCACGTCCAGGCCAGCGCGACAATGGCGGCGAAGGCGGATGGGGAACGAGGCAGGGGCGTGCCGTGGGCTTCGCCGAGGTCGACGATGCGCTGCTTGAGGCGCTGGATGTCGTGCGCGTCCAAGGTGAACGTCCGGCGGGTGAACCGCGCGATGTCTTCTCCGATGGGCGATGCCAGTGCCGCCTGCGCGTGAACGGGAACAAACAGGTACTAGCTGTCAAACGCGTCCGAGCTGTCAGCGAGCGAAGGCTACTATGAGACAGAGGAACAACAACGTACCGAAGGCAAATTTGGCGCGATCTTTTGCAAGATGCTGCTGGCTAGCTCTTCGCCGCCAGGCAGCTTGATGAGGGAGCGGTCGAAAGTCGGCGTCGCGGCCGGTATCTGGCCACGGCACGCAGACGCCCACGCCTCCACGAAGGTCCAGAGCGACCGCCCGTCAGCCACGCCGTGGTGCACGGTGAGTCCGACAGCGAAGCCGCCCTGGAATCGCGTGGCCTGCACGGCGAGCACGGCGGTGGGCAGCTCGCTCATGTCGACCGCCGGCACGAGCCCCTCGAGAACGCGCACGTCGTGCTCCTCGTCGCCGGCGAGGCGGCGGATGTCGGCGTCGGACTCGGCGACGACGAACCTGACGCCGTCGGAACGGGAGCAGCTGATGCCGACGTCGCCGGTGTCCTTGAGGTGGACGAGCCTGCCGGCGAGCGGCGCGAAGCTGCCCAGAGTGGTGGCGAGGGAGGACTTGAGGGAGTGGAGAATGTCGTCGAAGGGCGGCATGTCGGCGTCGTGGTAGAGCAGGACGTGCTGCAGCATCCGGATGACGACCCACAGCGCCTCCATCGCGGTGAGCTTGATGGGCTCCGGCGGCAGCTCGGCCGTCGCCGGCACGCCGACGTAGCTGGCGCCGACAATTCTGACTGGCGACATTGGGGTAGATTCCATAGAGCAACAAGTTGTGAGATAAGCGATCGCTGGGCTCAACTGTGTGTGGTTGACAGGATCCGAGGAAGGTTGCTGGTGCACAAGCGCCTTAGAGCATCTCCACTCGTCTCCCCGACGAGGCCCCCGAGCGACGTTTTTCCCATCCGAACGGTGAAATTCGGTCCAGTCGCGACCCCGGTTCCTCGTTTTCGTCCGGATTTGGCTATTCATCCATCCGGTGAGCTCACGCCATCCTCGGCCCCCCGGGGACCTATCGGGGACTCCGGACGAGTGAAAAGCGGGGAAGGGCCCGATCTGTCGGTGACTCGACACACGAACCCCACCGCCACCTCGCTCAAAATCTCCCCCACCCCTCGTATCTCTCTCGCCGCCGGCACCACCCCGCCGGCTTGTTGCCCAGATTCCGCCGTCCCTCCTTCCCCACCTGCCTATATTCCGCCGTCTTTCGACGACGGCCGCCTACTCCTCGTCGCTCGCGGCGGGTTGCCTCGACCACGCCCGTCAGGTGTTCGTCCATTTGCCTCGCCGACCATGGACTCGGACGAAGAGGAGGAGCAGATGTTCGTCGAGCTTATGCGAGAAGAGATGGCAGCCGCCGCCCAAGACGAGGAGCACATGATGATCCTCGGTTGCTTGTCAAGCATGTACGCCGGACTGGCAACTGGTCGACGTGGTGGGTCGGCACCAGGTCACCGGAAGTGCAAGCCGAGACAGCGAATGGAGGGCTACTGCATGTTGTACGCCGACTACTTCGCCGACAATCCATTGCACGGTGAGAGTGTTTTCCGGCGTCGTTTCAGGATGAGCAGAAAGCTATTTCTGCAAATTGTGTATGCCATCCGAGACTTTGACCCCTACTTCAGATGCAAGGCGGATTGCACTGGTTTGGTTGGATTTTCGTCACTGCAGAAGTGCACAGTGGCTATGAGGATGCTGGCGTATGGAGCTCCCGGTGATAGTGCAGATGACTATCTTCGGATGGCGGAGTCCACCGCCCTTGATTATTTCTACCGGTTCTGCAGGGCCGTCATAGCAGTGTTCGGGGACTATTACTTGAGATCACCCACTGTCGAAGACACTCAGAGGATCCTTGCAACAAATGAAGCTAGGGGTTTTTCAGGGATGCTTGGAAGCATTGACTGCATGCATTGGCAATGGAAGAACTGTCCGTTTGCGTGGCAGGGAATGTACAAGGGTCACAAAAAAGGCTGCACTGTGATACTTGAAGCAGTGGCTACCCATGATCTCTGGATTTGGCCAACTTGTGCCAAAATAACGGATGCGAAGAAGAACAAAAGGCCTTGGACGCGTAATGGATCCTGAAGTCCGGTCTATCAGTCAGCTTTCTTTGGTATGCCTGGATCCAACAATGACATCAACGTCCTAAACTGCTCCCCGGTCTTTTCCAAGCTTGTTGAGGGTCATGCTCCTCCGGTGGACTATGTGATCAATGGTCGGCACTACAACAAAGGATACTACCTTGCAGACGGTATCTATCCAAAGTGGGCAACATTTGTGAAGACTATCTCGAATCCTAGCACCCCCAAACTTTGCGAGTTTGTCAAGAAACAAGAAGCTTGCCGAAAAGATGTCGAGCGTGCATTTGGTGTCCTCCAGCAGAGATTTGCTGTCGTCCGGTTCCCGCTATGACTTGGTCCAAAGATCAGATGTGGGAGGTGATGAACTGTTGTGTGTGCCTACACAATATGATTATTGAAAGTGAGCGAAAACATTAGGTTCCTCTGGCTGAGCAACAAGCACCATATGAGAGAGAGGGTCCTCTTGCCCAGCCTAATCACCAGGTGCCTCCATCATGGGCCGCCTTCATTGCTATGTGATACGTCTCCAACGTATCTATAATTTCTTATGTTCCATGCTTGTTTTATGACAATACCCACATGTTTTATACACACTTTATGTCATTATTATGCATTTTCCGGAACTAACCTATTGACAAGATGCCGAAGTGCCAGTTCCTGTTTCCTGCTGTTTTTGGTTTCAGAAATCCTAGTAAGGAAATATTCTCAGAATTGGACGAAATCAACGCCCAGAACCTTATTTTTCCCGGAAGCTTCCAGAGAGCCAGAGAGGGACCAGAGGGGAGCCCTGGGGGCCCCACACGCCAGGTCGGCGCGGCCAGAGGAGGGGTCGCGCCACCCTATTGTCTGGCCCCACCAGGGCCCCTCCGAGGCTGCCCTTCTGCCTACTTAAGGACTCCGTCGCAAAAACCCTAGACGAATAAGCCACGGTACGAGAAACCTTTGATGTCTACGCCCCCTCCTTTTCCTGTAGACAGTGTTGGGCCTCCAAGAGCAGAGATTTGTAGAACAGCAGCAAGTTTTCCCTTAAGTGGATCACCCAAGGTTTATCGAACTCAGGGAGGAAGAGGTCAAAGATATCCCTCTCATGCAACCCTGCAACCACAAAGCAAGAAGTCTCTTGTGTCCCCAACACACCTAATAGGTGCACTAGTTCGGCGAAGAGATAGTGAAATACAGGTGGTATGAATATATATGAGTAGTAGCAACAGCACCAGAAAAGTGCTTGCTGGCGTGTAGTTGATGGTGGTAATATTGCAGGCAGTAGAAACATAGTAAAACAGTAAACAAGCAGCGATTTCAGTATTTAGGAACAAGGCCTAGGGATCATACTTTCACTAGTGGACACTCTCAACATTGATCACATAAATAAATAGATAGATGCTAGACTCTACACTCTTGTTGGATGATGAACACCATTGCGTAGGATTACACGAACCCTCAATGCCGGAGTTAACAAGCTCCACAATATCAATGTTCATATTTAAATAACCTTAGAGTGCAAGATAGATCAACACAACCAAACCAAGTACTAACATAGCATGCACACCGTAACCTTCACACTATGAAAGGAGGAATAGATCGCATCAATACCATCATAGTAATAGTTAACTTCACAATCCATAAGAGATCACGATCAAAAACTACGCCAAGTACTACATGATGCACACACTGTCCACTTTACATCATGCAGGAGGAATAGAATACTTTAATAACATCACTAGAGTAGCACACAGAATAGTAGTGATACAAAACTCATATGAATCTCAATCATGTAAAGCAGCTCATGAGATCATTGTATTGAAGTACATAGGAGAGAGATTAACCACATAGCTACCGGTACAGCCCCGAGCCTCGATGGAGAACTACTCCCTCCTCATGGGAGACAACAGCGGTGATGAAGATGGTGGTGGAGATGGCAGCGGTGTCGATGGAGAAGCCTTCCGGGGGCACTTCCCCGTCCCGGCGGCATGCCGGAACAGAGACTCCTATCCCCCAGATCTTGGCTTCGCGATGGCGGCGGCTCTGGAAGGTTTCTCGTACCGTGGCTTTTTTCGTATCGAGGTTTTAGGTCGAGGGGGCTTAAATAGGCGAAGAGGCGGCGTCAGAAGGTCAACGAGACGACGACACCATAGGGCGGCGCGGCCAGGGCCTGGGCCGCGCCGGCCTATCATCTGGGGCCCCTGTGGCCCCCCTCTGGCGACTCTCGGGTGTTCTGGAAGCTTCGTGGAAAAATAGGATGCTGGGCGTTGATTTCGTCCGATTCCGAGAATATTTCCTTACTAGGATTTCTGAAACCAAAAACAGCAGAAAACAGGAACTGGCACTTCGGCATCTTGTTAATAGGTTAGTTCCAGAAAATGCACGAATATGACATAAAGTATGCATAAAACATGTAGATATCATCAATAATGTGGCATGGAACATAAGAAATTATCGATACGTCGGAGACGTATCAGCATCCCCAAGCTTAGTTCCTGCTCGTCCCGAGCAGGTAAACGATAACAAAGATAATTTCTGGAGTGACATGCCATCATAACCTTGATCATACTATTGTAAGCATATGTAATGAATGCAGCGATCCAAACAATATAAATGACATGAGTAAACAAATGAATCATATAGCAAAGACTTTTCATGAATAGTACTTTCAAGACAAGCATCAATAAGTCTTGCATAAGAGTTAACTCATAAAGCAATAATTCAAAGTAAAGGTATTGAAGCAACACAAAGGAAGATTAAGTTTCAGCGGTTGCTTTCAACTTGTAACATGTATATCTCATGGATAGTTGTCAACATAGAGTAATATAACAAATGCAATATGCAAGTATGTAGGAATCAATGCACAGTTCACACAAGTGTTTGCTTCTTGAGGTGGAGAGAAATAGGTGAACTGACTCAACAATAAAAGTAAAAGAATGGTCCTTCAAAGAGGAAAGCATCGATTGCTATATTTGTGCTAGAGCTTTGATTTTGAAAACATAAAGAGAGCATAAAAGTAAAATTTTGAGAGGTGTTTGTTGTTGTCAACGAATGGTAGTGGGCACTCTAACCCCCTTGCCAGACAAACCTTCAAAGAGCGGCTCCCATTTTATTTTATTTTTGTGTGGCACTCCTTCCAACCTTTCTTTCACAAACCATGGCTAACCGAATCCTCGGGTGCCTGCCAACAATCTCATACCATGAAGGAGTGCCTTTTTATTTTAGTTTTATTATGATGACACTCCTCCCCACCTTTGCTTTCTCAAGCCATGGCTAACCGAATCCTTCGGGTGCCGTCCATCAATCACATACCATGGAGGAGTGTCTATTTTTATTAATTAATTTGGGACTGGGAATCCCATTGCCAGCTCTTTTTGCAAAATTATTGGATAAGCGGATGAAGCCACTAGTCCATTGGTGAAAGTTGCCCAACAAGATTGAAAGATAAACACCACATACTTCCTCATGAGCTATAAAACATTGACACAAATCAGAGTTAATAAATTTTGAATTGTTTAAAGGTAGCACTCAAGCAATTTACTTTGGAATGGCGGAGAAATACCATGTAGTAGGTAGGTATGGTGGACACAAATGGCATAGTGGTTGGCTCAAGTATTTGGATGCATGAGAAGTATTCCCTCTCGATAGAAGGCTTAGGCTAGCAAGGTTATTTGAAACAAACACAAGGATGAACCGGTGCAGCAAAACTCACATAAAAGACATATTGTAAACATTATAAGACTCTACACCGTCTTCCGTGTTGTTCAAACTCAATACTAGAAATTATCTAGACCTTAGAGAGACCAATTATGCAAACCAAATTTTAGCAAGCTCTATGTATTTCTTCATTAATGGGTGCAAAGTATATGATCCAAGAGCTTAAACATGAGCACAACAATTGCCAAGTATCACATTATCCAAGACATTTTACAAATTACTACATGTAGCATTTCCCGTTTCCAACCATATAACAAATTAACGAAGCAGTTTCAACCTTCGCCGTGAACATTAAAAGCTAAGAACACATGTGTTCATATGAACCAGCGGAGCGTGTCTCTCTCCCACACAATCATTTATTCAAACAAAAACAAAAACAAGAAACATACAGACGCTCCAAGTAAAGTACATAAGATGTGACCGAATAAAAATATAGTTTCAAGAGAAGGAACCTGATAATTTGTCGATGAAGAAGGGGATGCCTTGGGCATCCCCAAGCTTAGATGCTTAAGTCTTCTTGAAATATGCAGGGATGAACCACCGGGGCTTCCCCAAGCTTAGAGTTTTCACTCTTCTTGATCGTAGTATATCATCCTCCTCTCTTGACCCTTGAAAACTTCCTCCACACCAAACTCGAAACAACTCATTAGAGGGTTAGCGCATAATCAAAAATTCACATGTTCAGAGGTGACACAATCATTATTAACACTTCTGGACATTTCCCAAAGCTACTGTAAGTCAATGGAACAAAGAAATCCATCCAACATAGCAAAAGGAGCAATGCGAAATAAAAGGCACAATCTGTCAAAACAGAACAGTCCGTAAAGACGAATTTTATTGAGGCACCAGACTTGCTCAAATGAAAATGCTCAAATTGAATGAAAGTTGCATACATATCTGAGGATCACTCACGTAAATTGGCATAATTTTCTGAGTTACCTACAGAGAATTTTGCCCAGATTCGTTACAGCAAAGAAATCTGTTTCTGCGCAGTAATCCAAATCTAGTATGAACCTTACTATCAACGACTTTACTTGGCACAACAAAACACAAAACTAAGATAAGGAGAGGTTGCTACAGTAGTAAACAACTTCCAAGACTCAAATATAAAACAAAGTACTGTAGTAAAATAACACATGGGTTATCTCCCAAGAAGTTCTTTCTTTATAGCCATTAAGATGGGCTCAGCAGTTTTAATGATGCACTCGCTAGAAATAGTATTTGAAGCAAAAAAGAGAGCATCAAGAGGCAAGTATGAAACAAATTTAAGCCTAACATGCTTCCTATGCATAGGAATCTTGTAAATAAACAAGTTCAAGAAGCATAATGCAACAAGCATAGAAAGATAAAACAAGTGTAGTTTCAAAAATTTCAGCACATAGAGAGGTGTTTTAGTAACATGAAATTTTTACAACCATATTTTTCTCTCTCATAATAACTTTCAGTAGCATCATGAGCAAACTCAACAATATAACTATCACATAAAGCATTCTTATCATGAGTCTCATGCATAAAATTATTACTCTCCACATAAGCATAATCAATTTTATTAGTTGTAGTGGGAGCAAATTCAACAAAGTAGCTATCATTATTATTCTCATCATCAAATATAGGAGGCATATTGTAATCATAATCAAATTTATCCTCCATAACATGTGGTACCAAAAGACTACTATCATTATAATCATCATAAATAGGAGGCAAAGTATCATCAAAGTAAATTTCCTCCTCAATGCTTGGGGGACTAAAAAGATCATGCTCATCAAAACCAGCTTCCCCAAGCTTAGAATTTTCCATAGCATTAGCAACAATAGTGTTCAAAGCATTCATATTAATAACATTCCCATTAGCATGCATATAAAGTTCCATGGGTTTTTTAATTCTCTCTTCAAACACATCATGTCCTAATTCAAGATAAAGCTCATAAAGATCTCTCATATTTTTGTTGTTTTCCATTATGCCCAACTAGTGTAAACAAGAAACAAAAAGATGCAATTGCAGGATCTAAAGGAAATAGCTTCGAGCACAAACACAATGGCGCCGTAAAAGCATCATACTCGGAACCGGAGTATGAGTGCCTTTTACCTTTCCTCCCCGGCAACGGCGCCAGAAAATAGCTTGATGTCTACGCCCCCTCCTTTTCCTGTAGACAGTGTTGGGCCTCCAAGAGCAGAGGTTTGTAGAACAGCAGCAAGTTTTCCCTTAAGTGGATCACCCAAGGTTTATCGAACTCAGGGAGGAAGAGGTCAAAGATATCCCTCTCATGCAACCCTGCAACCACAAAGCAAGAAGTCTCTTGTGTCCCCAACACACCTAATAGGTGCACTAGTTCGGCGAAGAGATAGTGAAATACAGGTGGTATGAATATATATGAGTAGTAGCAACAGCACCAGAAAAGTGCTTGCTGGCGTGTAGTTGATGGTGGTAATATTGCAGGCAGTAGAAAGATAGTAAACAGTAAACAAGCAGCGATTTCAGTATTTAGGAACAAGGCCTAGGGATCATACTTTCACTAGTGGACACTCTCAACATTGATCACATAAATAAATAGATAGATGCTAGACTCTACACTCTTGTTGGATGATGAACACCATTGCGTAGGATTACACGAACCCTCAATGCCGGAGTTAACAAGCTCCACAATATCAATGTTCACATTTAAATAACCTTAGAGTGCAAGATAGATCAACACAACCAAACCAAGTACTAACATAGCATGCACACCGTAACCTTCACACTATGAAAGGAGGAATAGATCGCATCAATACCATCATAGTAATAGTTAACTTCACAATCCATAAGAGATCACGATCATAAACTACGCCAAGTACTACATGATGCACACACTGTCCACTTTACATCATGCAGGAGGAATAGAATACTTTAATAACATCACTAGAGTAGCACACAAAATAGTAGTGATACAAAACTCATATGAATCTCAATCATGTAAAGCAGCTCATGAGATCATTGTATTGAAGTACATAGGAGAGAGATTAACCACATAGCTACCGGTACAGCCCCGAGCCTCGATGGAGAACTACTCCCTCCTCATGGGAGACAACAGCGGTGATGAAGATGGTGGTGGAGATGGCAGCGGTGTCGATGGAGAAGCCTTCCGGGGGCACTTCCCCGTCCCGGCGGCGTGCCGGAACAGAGACTCCTATCCCCCAGATCTTGGCTTCGCGATGGCGGCGGCTCTGGAAGGTTTCTCGTACCGTGGCTTTTTTCGTATCGAGGTTTTAGGTCGAGGGGGCTTAAATAGGCGAAGAGGCGGCGTCAGAAGGTCAACGAGACGACGACACCATAGGGCGGCGCGGCCAGGGCCTGGGCCGCGCCGGCCTATCATCTGGGGCCCCTGTGGCCCCCCTCTGGCGACTCTCGGGTGTTCTGGAAGCTTCGTGGAAAAATAGGATGCTGGGCGTTGATTTCGTCCGATTCCGAGAATATTTCCTTACTAGGATTTCTGAAACCAAAAACAGCAGAAAACAGGAACTGGCACTTCGGCATCTTGTTAATAGGTTAGTTCCAGAAAATGCACGAATATGACATAAAGTATGCATAAAACATGTAGATATCATCAATAATGTGGCATGGAACATAAGAAATTATCGATACGTCGGAGACGTATCAACCTTCCAGAGCCGCCGCCATCGCGAAGCCAAGATCTGGGGGACAGGAGTCTCTGTTCCGGCACACTGCCGGGACGGGGAAGTGCCCCCGGAAAGCATCTCCATCGACACCACCGCCATCTCCATCAACGCTGCTGTCTCCCATGAGGAGGGAGTAGTTCTCCATCGAGGCTAAGGGCTGTACCGGTAGCTATGTGGTTAATCTCTCTCTCCCATGTACTTCAATACAATGATCTCATGAGCTGCCTTACATGATTGAGATTCATATGATGAGCTTTGTATCACTATTAATCTATGTGCTACTCTAGTGATGTTATTAAAGTACTCTATTCCTCCTCCATGATGTAATGGTGACAGTGTGTGCATCATGTAGTACTTGGCGTAGTTTATGATTGTAATCTCTTGTAGATTATGGAGTTAACTATTACTATGATGGTATTGATGTGATCTATTCCTCCTTTCATAGTCTGTCGGTGACGGTGTGCATGCTATGTTAGTACTTGGTATAATTGCGTTGGTCTATCATGCACTCTAAGGTTATTTAAATATGAACATCGAATGTTGTGGAGCTTGTTAACTCCGGCATTGAGGTGCTCTTGTAGCCCTACACAATTAGTGGTGTTCATCATCCAACAAGAGAGTGTAGAGTGGTTTTATTCTGTGATCAATGTTGAGAGTGTCCACTAGTGAAAGTATGATCCCTAGGCCTTGTCTCCGAATAGAAAAGCTACACCACAAATATTCCTATCTCCCACGTCAACTGCACGCCAGCAAGCATTTTCTGGCGCCGAGGTCACTGTTTGTTTACTATTCCACTGCATGTTTACTCGCTGCCATATTTTATTCAGATTGCTATTACCAATCATATACATCCATATTACTTGCATCTCACTATCTCTTCACCGAACTAGTGCACCTATACATCTGACAAGTGTATTGGGTGTGTTGGGGACACAAGAGACTTCTTGTATCGTGATTGCAGGGTTGCTTGAGAGGGATATCACTACAAGAAAAGTTGCCATGGCCGACGAAGTTGAAGTCGCGCCGTGGTTGCTGGTGTACCATGGCCGACGATTTTGGGTCCCTCCGTGGTGCATGTCAAAACTTTTTTTTTCTCGTTTTTGAGGCCACCTAGCCCGACGAAAGCGGCCAAAACGTCGCGTATGGTGGCCCGGGACGTGGTGCATCTCGAAATCTCGGGTTCGCCGGCCGAGTCAACGCAAATCTGCACCGCCGAGGGATGTAGGGCCTAGATGGCAGCCTCTCTGGCATTGTTTTTTTTCTCGATCACGCCATCTCGTTCAACGTTCTCCGATCGAGCCGTTTACGATGCAGGATCATGGGTCCCGCATGTCATCCTCTATGAACCAAAATTCTTTCTATTCTTGGATTTTTTTTGACCCCCTGATTTCTGGCTACTTCCTTTTTCTTTTGATCCCTTGCCGCCTTGGAAACGTTGAGACCGCTGCTGCTAAATGGGACCCGCATGTCATCCTCTATGTGCAATCAACTTTCTTTTCTTGGAGTTTTTTTTGGCACCTCATATTTGGTCACTTGCCTTTTTTTTCGATCCCCTGCCGCCTCTCAAACGGTGATACCGCTGCTGCTAAATGGGACCCGCATGTCATCCTCTATGTACTATAAAACTTTCTTTTCTTGGATTTTTTTGGCACCTCATATTTGGTCACTTGCCTTTTTCTTTCGATCCCCTGCCGCCTCTCAAACGGTGATACCGCTGCTGCTAAATGGGACCCGCATGTCATCCTCTATGTACTATAAAACTTTCTTTTCTTGGATTTTTTTGGCACCTCATATTTGGTCACTTGCCTTTTTCTTTCGATCCCCTGCCGCCTCTCAAACGGTGATACCGCTGCTGCTAAATGGGACCTGCATGTCATCCTCTATGGACTATAAAACTTTCTTTTCTTGAATTATTTTTGGCTCCTGATATTTGGTCACTTGCCTTTTTCTTTCGATCCCCTGCCGCCTCTCAAACAGTGAGACCGCTGTAGCTAAATGGGACCCGCATGTCATCCTCTATGAGCAATCAACTTTCTTTTCTTGGAGTTTTTTTTGGCACCTCATATTTGGGCACTTGCCTTTTTCTTTCGATCTCATGCCACGTTTGAAACGTTGAGGAACCTGCAGGCTCATGGGACCCGCATGTCATCCTCTATGTACTATAAAAGTTCATTTTCTTGGTTTTTTTCAGGCTCTGATTTTTGGGGATTTCTTTTTTCTTTTGAACCCCTGCCGCCTCTCAAACGGTGATACCGCTGCTGCTAAATGGGACCCGCATGTCATCCTCTATGTACTATAAAACTTTCTTTTCTTGAATTATTTTTAGCTCCTCATATTTGGTCACTTGCCTTTTTCTTTCGATCTCATGCCACGTTTGAAACGTTGAGGAACATGCTGGCTCATGGGACCCGCATGTCATCCTCTATGTGCTATAAAAGTTTATTTTCTTTATTTTTTTTTCACCCTCTCACTTTTGGCTATTTCCTTTTTCTTTTGATCCCCTGCCGCCTTGGAAACGTTGGGTAAGCTGCTGACTCATGGGACCCGCATGTCATCCTCTATGTACAATCAACTTTCTTTTTCTTTTGATCTCAAGCCGCATTTGAAACGTTGAGACCGCTGCTGCTAAATGGGACCCGCATGTCATCCTCTACGTACAATAAAGTTTCTTTTCTTGGATTATCTTTGGCTCCTGATATTTTGTCACTTGCCTTTTTCTTTCGATCTCATGCCTCCTTTGAAACGTTGAGTAAGCTGCTGGCTCATGGGTCCCGCATGTCATCCTCTATGAACAATAAAAGTTTCCTTTCTTGGAGTTATTTTTTACCCCTAATTTCTGGCTATTTGCCTTTTTCTTTTGATCTCCTGCCCCCTCTGAAACGATGAGGACGTCATATGTTGGCAGGTCGGTCCCACATGTCATCATCTATGAACAATAATAGTTTGCTTTGATTGATTTATTTTGAACCACTAATTAATTTCTGGATATTTCCCCTGCCGCCTTGGAATCGTTGAGGATGCTGCTGCCTCATGGGTCCCGCATGTCATCCTCTCAGAACGGTAAATGTTTATTTTCTTGGATTTTGTTGACCAAACGATTTTTGGCTTATTTTTTCTTTCGATCACGTGCAGCCTTTAAAACGTTGAGGACGCTGCTGGCTCACGGGTCCCACATGTCAACCTCTATGAACAATAAACGCTGAGGATGCTGCTGCCTCATGGGTCCCGCATGTCATCCTCTCAGAACGAAAATGTTTCTTTTCTTGGATTTTTTACCAACAGATTTATGGTTTATTTTTTCTTTCCATCCCCTGCCGCCTTTAAAACGTTGACGACGCTGTTGGCTCATGGGTCCCCGATGTCAGCCTCCCGTACAAGAAACATATGATATCTTGATTATTTTGCAGACAATAAACAATGTATTGCGCTCTGAGCTATTTCAAACGGATAATTAAATCTTTATTTTTACATAAACAAACTTATATGTTGAATCTCCTTGTTTTTTTGTCTTTGCGAAGCATAGGACTTTCCTTTTTTTTAGAAAATTCGGAACTTTCCTGTTTTGGAGTGGGCTGAAATTGTACGAGTCAAAAGGCCAAGCAGGATAGTTCGAAGGCCCAGATGTCCGTGATGCAGCCCAATTGAAATCTTTCTTCTTGGATTTTTTCACCCCCTGATTTCTCGGCTAGTTCATTTTTCTTTCGGTTCCGTGCCGCCTTGGAAACGTTGAGACCGCTGCTGCAAAATGGGACCCGCATGTCATCCTCTACGTACAATAAAATTTCTTTTCTTGGATTATTTTTGGCTCCTGATATTTGGTCACTTGCCTTTTTCTTTCGATCCCGTGCAGCCTCTCAAACGGTGATACCGCTGCTGCTAATTGGGACCCGCATGTCATCCTCTATGTACAATCAAGTTTCTTTTCTTGAATTATTTTTGGCTCCTGATATTTGGTCACTTGCCTTTTTCTTTCGATCTCATGCCACGTTTGAAACGTTGAGGAACCTGCTGGCTCATGGGACCCGCATGTCATCCTCTATGTACTATAAAAGTTCATTTTCTTTTTTTTTTCACCCTCTGATTTTTGGCTATTTCCTTTTTCTTTTGATCCCCTGCCGCCTTGGAAACGTTGAGTAAGCTGCTAGCTCATGGGACCCGCATGTCATCCTCTATGTCCATCAACTTTATTTTCTTGGATTTTTTTTGACCCCCTAATTTCTGGCTACTTTCTTTTTCTTTTGATCTCAAGCCGCATTTGAAACGTTGGGACCGCTGCTGCAAAATGGGACCCGCATGTCATCCTCTATGTAAATAAAGTTTCTTTTCTTGGATTATCTTGGGCTCCTGATATTTTGTCACTTGCCTTTTTCTTTCGATCTCATGCCGCCTTTGAAATGTTAAGTAAGCTGCTGGCTCATGGGTCCCGCATGTCATCCTCTATGAACAATAAAAGTTTCCTTTCTTGGAGTTATTTTTTACCCCTAATTTCTGGCTATTTGCCTTTTTCTTTTGATCTCCTGCCCCCTTTGAAATGATGAGGACGCTGTTGGCAGGTCGGTCCCACATGTCATCCTCTATGAACAATAAAACTTTCCTTTGATGGATTTATTTTGAACCCCTAATTAATTTCTGGCTATTTCCTTTTTTTCTTTGATCCCCTGCCGCCTTGGAAACGTTGAGGATGCTGCTGCCTCATCGGTCCCGCATGTCATCCTCTCAGAACGATAAATGTTTTCTTTTCTTGGATTTTTTTACCAACTGATATTTGGTTTTTTTTTATTTTCGATCCCCTGCCGCCTTTGAAACGTTGGACGACGCCTGTGGCTCATGGGTCCACGATGTCACCTCCCGTACAAGAAACATGTGATATCTTGATTATTTTGCAGACAATAAACAGTGTATTTCGCTCTGAGCTATTGCAAACGGATAAATTAAATCTTTATTTTTACAACTTATATCTTGAATCTCCTTGTTTTTTGTTTTGGCGAAGCATAGGACTTTCCTGTTTTTTTTTTTTTGAGAAAAATCCGAACTTTCATGTTCTGGAGTGGGCTGAAATTGTACGAGTCAAAAGGCCCAGAAGGATAGTTCGAAGGCCCAGATGTCCAGATGCAGCCCAATTGAAATCTTTCTTTTCTTGGATTTTTTTCACCCCCTGATTTCTGGCAACTTCATTTTTCTTTTGGTCCTGTGCCGCCTTGGAAACGTTGAGACCGCTGCTGCAAAATGGGACCCGCATGTCATCCTCTATGTACAATAAAGTTTCTTTTCTTGGATTATTTTTGGCTCCTGATATTTGGTCACTTGCCTTTTTCTTTCGATCTCATGCCACGTTTGAAACGTTGAGGAATCTGCTGACTCATGGGACCCGCATGTCATCCTCTATGTACAATCAATTTTCTTTTCTTGGAGTTTTTTTTTACCCCCTAATTTCTGGCTACTTTCTTTTTCTTTTGATCTCAAGCCGCATTTGAAACGTTGGGACAGCATGTCATCCTCTATGTACAATAAAAGTTTCTTTTCTTGGATTATTTTTCACCCTCTGATTTTTGGTCACTTGCCTTTTTCTTTCGATCTCATGCCGCCCTTGAAAACGTTGAGGAACCTGCTGGCCCATGGGACCCGCATGTCATCCTCTATGTACTACAAAAGTTTCTTTTCTTGGATTTTTTTCACCCTCTGATCTTTGGCTATTTCCTTTTTCTTTTCATCCCCTGCCGCCTTGGAAACGTTAGTAAGCTGCTGACTGGTGGGACCCGCATGTCATCCTCTATGTACAATCAAGTCTCTTTTCTTGGATTTTTTTTACCCCCTTATTTTTGTCACTTGCCTTTTTCTTTCGATCTCATGCAGCCTCTGAAACGTTGAGGAAGCTGCTGGCTCATGGGACCCACATGTCATCCTCGATACTATAAAAGTTTCTTTTCTTGGATTTTTTTTCACCCTCTTATTTTTGGCTGTTTCCTTTTTCTTTTGATCCCCTGCCGCCTTGGAAACGTTGATTAAGCTGCTGACACAAGGGGCCCGCATGTCATCCTCTATGTACAATCAACTTGCAAGATCTTGGGGCGGAAGAGCTTGTATAAGTGGGACCCATATGTCATCCTCTATGTACAATAAAAGTTTATTTTTCTTGGATTATTTTTTGCTCCTGGTATTTGGTCTCTTTCCTTTTTCTTTCGATCTCATGCCGCCTCTGAAACGTTGAGTAAGGTGCTGGGTCATGGGACCCGCATGCCATCCTCTATGTACAATCAACTTTCTTTTCTGGGAGTTTTTTTTTACCCCTAATTTCTGGCTACTCTTTTTCTTTTGATCTCAAGCCGCATTTGAAACGTTGACACCGCTGCTGCAAAATGGGACCCGCATGTCATCTTTTATGTACAATAAAGTTTCTTTTCTTGGATTATTTTTGGCTCCTGATATTTGGTCACTTGTCTTTTTCTTTCGATCTCATGCCCCTTTGAAACGTTGAGGAAGCTGCTAGCGCATGGGTCCCGCATGTCATACTCTATGAACAATAAAAGTTTCCTTCCTTGGAGTTATTTTGACCGCTAATTTCTGGCTACTTCCTTTTTCTTTTGATCCCCTGCCGCCTTGGAAACGTTGAGTAAGCTGCTGACACAAGGGGCCCGCATGTCATCCTCTATGTACAATCAACTTGCAAGATCATGGAGCGAAAGAGCTTGTATAAGTGGGACCCATATGTCATCCTCTATGTACAATAAAAGTTTCTTTTCTTGGATTATTTTTTGCTCCTGATATTTGGTCACTTTCCTTTTTCTTTCTATCTCATGCCGCCACTGAAACGTTGAGTAAGGTGTGGCTCATGGGACTGTACAATAAAGTTTCATTTCTTAGATTTTTTTACCCACTGATTTTTGCTAACTTGCCTTTTTCTTTTCGATCATATGCCGCCTTTGAAATTGAGGTTGCCGCTGGCTCATGGGTCCCACATGTCAGCCTCTATGAACAATAAACCTTTCCTTTGTTGGATTTATTTTTTACCCCTAATTTCTGGCTATTTGCCTTTTTCTTTTGATCCCCTGCGGCCTTTGAAACGATGAGGACGCTGCTGGCAGGTCGGTCCCACATGTCATCCTCTATTAAGAATAAAAGTTTCCTTTTTGGATTTATTTTTGACCCCTAATTTCTGGCTATTTGCCTTTTTCTTCTGATCCCTGCCGACTTCGAAATGATGAGGATGCAGCTGGCAGATCGGTCCCACATGTCAGCCTCTATGACCTATAAATGTTTCCTTTGTAGGATTTATTTTTTACCCCTATTTTCGGGCTACTTGCCTTTTTCTTTGAAACGTTGAGGACGCTCTTTGCCTCATGGGTCCCACATGGCATCCTCTATGAACGATAAACCTTCATTTCTTGTTAACGACAGGTTTATCAGTATTATTTTCGCAGACTAATACAAGCTCTTTGGCTCCAAGATCTTGCAAGTTGATAGATTAAATCAAGGAATTATTAGGATATGTTTTAAATTTCAAATCCACTTTATGAATTTTTAAAAATACCGTTATCCATGTGGGTATGGAGCGATCAAGGATTTTCATATTGGGCATGAGCAGTTTCAAAGATTGGAACCCTATAATTCAAAATAAATAAAAACAACTTTTATGTAGAATCTCCGTGTATTTTTATTTGCCAATCATAGGATCTATGTTTCATTAGAAAAGGGCCGAAATTGCATGAGCAGAAAGACCCATTTGTAGTTATTGGGCTTCGACAATGGGATCAAGTAGACCGATAACAATTACCATGTAGATGTTCCTTGGCAACCCAAAAGTGAAATATTGGGCCCAACAGGGGAAGGTTGAACAGTACTTTTTCTATTGGGAAGGTGGTACATGGGGTTATCCGACAAAAAAATGGAACATGGGTTACCGAAGGTTGCCCATTTGTGCCTAATATGTTTTTCAGCAGAGCTTTACCTTCCGCCGCCGCCGCTCGCTTCCGCCGCCGCCGCCATGCCTCGTCGCGGGTCGAGCTACCGGTACGGCGGCGTCTCGAGCTCGGGTACCGCAGCGTCCGCGCGCGCCCAAATTAAGGTACTTCCTCCTCGGGACGGCACCTACGATAGGCTCGGCTGGCCTTGGGGCATTTACCCCTAGCCTCTTCCATGCTCAAGTTTTTGAAATGTTTCTCGCTCTGTTCAACACCGGATCAAATTTGTCAACATGACCATTCTTATGGAGTAGCAACGATTAGAAACTCTCAAAACTATTTAATTTCTGCAATATAACGACTAATTGGTACTACCTTATACAAAATGATTACATATCCTTATTTTGGAAGCAAGCAATCACACACTTATAGTTTGCTAGTCAGCTGCACGTAACGTTAAAAATCGGCAATTATAATGAATAAACCTGTAATTTTCACTTAAAATGCATTAAGGAGCATCAAATTTGACAAATCAAACCATGTCGTACTAAAAATTGACATGTCTTTCTCATGCAGAAATGTAAAATTATCCATGCATGTGCGTCTATACAGGTTAAGTTTTGCACGTATTATTTTTTGTAACTTTTCTGACTACCTTCAAAGCTCCAATCCTTCTTCATCATCTTTGTTGTACCGCACTGATGCAAGTGAATGCGAGCTGCTCGCCAGACGTGACTTCGTGTCCGATATGTGTACTATGCCTTCTCCATCTAGTGCTAGTTACGCCTCTGTGCTAATTAATTCAGCACAAACCTCTGTCATTACAGCTGTGACTCACCTCGACCATTGGAGCCCAATCACAAGAGCGAGCTCAGTCTCAACCAGAGAGGCATGTGTCTCATGGTTAGCTATCTACAACTTGCTGTCTTACTAAAACCGTGCCTATCATAGAGATCACCTCGCTGGTGTAGCAATGGCTGCAAGTAGCTGCTAGCATGAGCGAAGGGGATAAGGAAGAAAAGATTAAAAAATGGGTTGGGGCCAACAAGCAGGAAAGCTATCTACTAGCTTTATGGATGTTTCTGGAATTGGGTAGAAAATAGTAGATGACACTGTAGCAGCGAATCCCAGAGACCAAGGCCGTTGGATGATGTCTAATGAACGGCAGAACAAAATCGGCGAAATTAGCTTGAATTTTGATAATAAATCTTGGGCATTTTCCCTCGAACATGATTTATCAACTTTGGGTAGTCTCTGGACTAGTCTCCCTCGTCCACCAATTATTATCATACTACTGCGGAAAGTTGAGGGCAGTCCCTAGTCCCGAGCACTTCGCCCACTTCCCCTGGCCTCATCCCAGAGATCTCACACCAACCACCTCACCGTCGACTAGCCGCCAGTCTACAGCCCTCCGAAGAATCCCCAATGGCGGCGACGCCCCTACTAGAGCGCTCCTCACGCGAGCGCATCATCGAGTCTGGCCCACATGTCTTCCGTGCCTGCCGTGTGTCGGCAAGCACGACCGACTTCTCCGTCGGCGAGCCGCCGGCCGTGGGCGAGGGCGAGGCGTCCCCGTACACTATGACAGTGCACATCTTCTTCTCGAGGACGTACGAGCTCAGGAGGATGGCCGGCCCCCTCCCTGCCCCACTGGATGAGGACGATATCACCACTACGCCCTGCGAAGAGGTGGTGCTGGATCTTGGCTTGCCTCCGAGGGAGCTGCGTAGTGGGGGGCAATGTCGTGCGAACTATGCGCGAGATTCTTGCCCGTGTATGGCTGCTCAAGAACCTGAACCTCACGGAGGAGGAGTGGGACATCATCATGCCTTACGATGTTATGCACCTGATGTGGCAGCAGGCGTGTCGTCGGCTCGGTGGCCTCCACTTCGACCTCACCCTTAGGGTGGACCACCGGCTCATCGTCAACTTGCCGGCGCTGCAGGACAGTTGGGTCCTAGTTGCGCCGGAGGACGGCCACTGCAGCATATGCATGCTGGGGCTGTCGCAGCGCACAACGGTGCGTCTCCGGGGATGCAAACACCCGTTCCATAGGAAGTGCATCTTCTCCTGGTTTGTAACGAACGCCAGCTGCCCTATCTGCCACGATAAAGTGCTGACCCATCTTATTTTCGATTTGTAGCATAGTATGAATAAAACCCCTGTATGATAGGGATGCCATGCCAACTTGAATCCTATGTCAAGAGAAATTCTATTTGATTGTGGTTATAAGATATTCTGCATTAGTTTGATCAAGTATTATCATTCTATTTTCCTATGGGATATGACCCTATGAATCAAACATCATGGGATTACTTCCACACAATTAAGTTTGACCAACTTTTAGTAGGACAACAAACATAAATAATTAGTCATCATGGGATTACAATCCAACAGATAATTGTCTTCAGGACTCATACATTTTCCAAATAGAAAAATCAAAACAAATCATGGTTCTTCATCTCACAGCATGATACAGAGACAAGAGTCTAATCATCACCATCATCATCATCATCACCTCCGTCTTCATTCTGATATTCGTGCATGGTCTCATCCTGCTAGTCGTGTCCATTCTCCTCCTGAGATTCACCAGGTAGCTTCAGTTTATCCATCTCTTTGTCGACTATGCTAACCTCAACAGTGAAATCTACTTCTCCATCATGTGCAGGGATACCTGTATCCAACGAGGTTTCATCAATGTCAGCAACTTTAGTTTGCATACAACCAGCGAAATCATCTTGCTGGGCACCAATTATTGGATCCGCATTCTCATCCAAATCATATATGTTCCTTGCCGCAAACTTTTGCACATACTGCTATCCTTTTCTAGATCTGTCTTCCAAGAAAAGTACCTTGGCCGCTTGAGGTACCAAAATATAAGGATCATCCTTGTACCACTGAGCAGTAGTATTAACTGATATGAAATACCCATCATTTCTGGCACCTTTGCCCTTGTTTGGATCTTGGTTGTACCAATAACACTTAAATAGAACCACAGATCGGACAGTAACCTTATCACTATAGAACAACTGAATAACCTCTTCTATGTGACCATAATGGTCAAATGACTCTGATCTCTTCTTTCTGGTTGTCAAGTGATCTCCACTGGTTGTGATGCCACTATTTCATGTCTTCAAATGTTGTTCACGCTCATAGGAGCTGTAATGGACACCATTGGCATTGCAAGCTGCAGCTACCAACACCCTCTTATCTGGACGACGTGATAGGACAAGGAGATCAGCACTAACAGCGCCTGGATTCTCCGCATGGAGTTTCGAGATCTACAATTACAAAATAGACAAGAGGTCATCTCATGTGAAAACACATAGACAAGTCAGAGTGCAATTGAACATCTTACATATTTCTCAAACCAGTCCTGAAACCCACTCCCACGTGCCGATAGCTTTCCATTCATTTCCATGTACAACCTGCAAAACATAGCCAAGTCAGCTGAATATATTTCATTTTGATACAAGTTCATAGTATATGCGAGGAACTGAGTATTTCGTGTGCATAGTACACACTTAACATATTCATCAGCCTCTGTAGCATTATTCAGCACATACCAAGACAGCTGTTCAAATTCAGACTGCTCTAATATTTTTTCGGTCCTCTTTCCTATTAGCTCAACACCATGATTAAAAACAGATCCTCCAACTTCCAAAATTCTGCGACCCCGGTTGAATCTGGTCTCAATATCAGGAATATATCTTGAGGCAAATGTATATGCTTCAGCAGCAATATACGCCACTGCAATGCAAGCCTCCGGTCTAGCTTTGTTCCTAACTGTATTCTTGAAAGTGCACAGTCGACGTTCTATAGGGTACATCCATCCATACTCGTACCGACCTCTTAAAAGTGCCTCATCCGGCAGATGAACAGCCAAATGCACCATCACATCAAAGAAGGCTGGAGGATCTCTCAGCTCCAGCATGCCCCGGATTACGGCTATGGCCACCTTAAGACCTTAGACAACGGCTCTGCTACGAGTTTTACTACATATTTCCCTAAAGAACCTTCCCAACTCTGCAATCACGTTGTACATATTTGGCTTCACTAAATCTTTAATGCCAATAGCTAAAAGCCTTTGCAGCAGGATATGACAATCGTGAGTTTTCAACCCTTGGAGCTTGTTTCCTTCAGCATTGAGACAATTTGTAATGTTGGAAGCAAATCCGAACGGGAACATCACACCTCGGAGGTACTCACAAAATAATCTCCTTTTAGGCATCGGCAATGTGAATTCCGCGCCTCGAAATTTATAATGTTTTTCCTTGCCTTTGTTCACTTTGTCATTACGATCCAGTTGCAAGTGCCTGTTAACATTCAATGTTGCACAATCAATCCTAGCATTTGAGCTATCTTTTGTCTTGAATGGAATGTTGAGTAATGTGCCGACAATGCTGTCACGTATATTCTTCTCCATGTGCATGATATCAATATTATGCCGAAGCTTCTTACCAGCCCAATACGGCAAGTCCCAAAGAGTGGTCCTGCGCTTATAAAATATTCTCGGTCTATCATTTTCCATTTCCTTCCTCTTGGTACATGCTGCTATTTCACCTCCCATCTTCCTTTTGGTAGCTGCTAGACTCAGTTCATCTCCTCTCTTCTTCCTTTTTCTATCTGCTACTACTGCTGCTGCATCTTCTGTATCCTTCTCTGCTGTACCTGCTGTGGCGGCTGGTGGTTTTCCTGGTTTAACATTTCTGACCGCTTCTAGGTGCGCCTCCAACTCGTGACTCTTAAAGTGCTGCGGTTTAGTCTTTTTACAGGCCTGATCACCAATAAATTGCAATTTTTTTCTATTTTTTTGGAAACTGTGATCTAATGGAAGGAAACGGCGATGGCCCATATAGCATATCTTGTTTATTATCCTCACTGCCACCGATCAGTATCACACGGTGAACACATGCATTATAACCTGATGTTACTCTGCACGACATAGTGCCCAAAGCTGGATAATCATGGGTGCAATACAAGACAAAGAAAGACGTAATAGAAAATTTTGTTCTTTAGGTTGACACACATCCCGTGTAGGGACACCCTCCCATAATGTTTGCAAGTCTCTAATAAGAGGCTGCATGAACACATCAAAATCCTTCCCAGGAGATTTGGGACCTGGGATGAGTAAGACCATCATACAGTTCGACTGATCGGTGCATGTCCAGGGAGCCTGGTTGTAAGGTGTAACTAGTACTGGCCACATGCTATACGAGTTGCTCATGTTGCCAAATGGGTTGAATCCATCTGTAGCAAGGCCAAGTCTTAGGTTCCTTGGATCTGCAGCAAAATCTGGATGATCCAGGTCGAATTGCTTCCATTCATCGCCATCAGCAGGATGCCTCAGTAAATCAGGGTCAGGCGTGAGAATCTCTTTGTGCCATCTTGTTTCCCGAGATGTTTGTTCTGAAGCAAACAACCTCTGCAATCTTTGTACAAGTGGAAAGTATCTCAGAACCTTCCAAGGAATCTTTTTCTTACCACCAGCTCCATCATGTTTCCATCTTGATTCCTTACATACTGGACATTCATCGAGGTCATTATACTCCATCCAAAACAGTGCACAGTTATTTTTGCAAAAATCAATCTTCTCATATCCAAGTCCCAGTACCTTGATGTACTGCTTCACCTCATAAAAGGATTTTGGCAGTCCAGCCCCAGGGAGTGCATCGCTGTATGTCTTCGCAACTGCATTGAACGCTTTATTGGTAATCCCCTGGTATGACTTGTCATGAACTAATTTCACAATTAATTCGAATCTTGACACAACAGAACCAGGGGCCACTAAGCGCTTAGCATCTTCTATCGGGTCATGGAAAAGAGGCTTTTTGTGATAACCATGGGGCTGTTGGCTTGCATATGGATACAGATCCCGTAACAAATTAGCAGTAGCCTCATCCTGGACGAGATCTTCAGGCTGATAACCATAGAATAAAGAGGATCAATAATGTCAGGCTGATCATAGTGTTCACCATGGTTAATCCACCTGATATATGTCTGGTCCATCCCATAAACGAATAAATGATCTGAGACTACATGTTGAGGCTTGGCCCCAATATTCAAACATACGCGGCATGGACAAATCACTGCCTTTGTCTTGTCGCCGTCAGTAAAATCACTAACGTGCTTCATGAAGTCTTCAATACCACTCAAATATGTTGGTGTGTTTAATGAGTGAAATAATATCCAAGTTCTGTCCATCTGTTGAGGAGATAGATGGTCAGAGAAGCGATAAGCTATTTCAACAAACAGGTCACCTACGAATGTAAGCATACATACCTGAGCAAACAGGTCAAATATAAAACTATAAATGCTACATTATTTGAGCCGATTTCAGCAAACGAACTGAGTGCAAAACTACGGCTACCTAGCGAACAGATTTTTTTTAGGCTGACCACTGGGTTTCCCCACTTTGTATTTTTTTTTAATAAAAAGAGGGAAATATGTACAAAAGTTGCTGGAGAGCAGCAACTAAAAGGATCATAGATCCCAAACAACAAAATATATATAAAATGTTCTACCCATGATATGATTTCCTCTTTGCCTTATGAACAAGGAGAGCAATTTCATCCTTGAATCTCTTGTGCCATCTGTAAATGCTTGGGGGGGAGGGGCGAACATATCTATAGAAAGCAATACAATACCAACACATTCTTTCTTCTTTTTTGCCGTAATTCCGCCGATCTATTAGCAGTGCAAAGAAGCCAAAAGTAATAAGATTACATACAGGTTCATAGACCACCAGGGCCGTACCTGAGAATACGGAGGGCCTGAGCAAAACAAGAAATAGAGGCCCTCAACATGATCATTGGCAACTAAAATGATTTTATATATACTACTCACTCCATTTCAATAAACAATGCACCCTTGTTTTTCGTATTTTATCTTCGAAAAAATATTAATCTATATCTCTCTATTTAAAAATGATGTTTCAATTTTATGTAGATATACATGTATTTAGATGAGTTTAGTTTGCAGATACATGCAAGTTTTGATGAAGTTGAAACATATTT
This sequence comes from Lolium perenne, assembly GCF_019359855.2. NCBI lineage: Eukaryota > Viridiplantae > Streptophyta > Magnoliopsida > Poales > Poaceae > Lolium > Lolium perenne. The sequence goes on along the minus strand of NC_067245.2, from coordinate 304,260,187 downwards.
TTCAGGATGAAGTATATAAAAAAAATTGATATAAAACTGGTATCATTAGAAAGTATTTTCCAACACGATTCTAACAATGCTGCTTATGTATTATATGATCGTGATATTGTTGTCCTATTTATTTGGTCAAGGTTCACATTCAAATGTGGTAAAATAAATTAAAAGAAGTGCATCGTGTGAAAAAGCAATCTAAGAATTCAAAAGTGCTAATTGTTAGTCGAAACATGACATCATTGAGACAAAATATTAATATTCATTGGAAGACTAACTGAATTAGCTGCACTCGCGATGAAAGAGAAAGAGAAGATATGGGTAAGAGCAAGTACAATAAGGTACAGTCTTTTTTTGTTTGTTTGGGTTGGTCATCAAGCTTATCGCTCGATACAATAAGGTACAGTCAGCGGGAGTGGTGTTTGGAACATGGGTGCATAGTGGGTGGTATCATAGAGTACTATCATAGATATGCTATATTTATTATAGTGGAGTATTGAAAATGGCATATATAGAAGGGGATATTGAGAATTGAGAGTGGCATAAACACAACTTCAGTTTTTGTAATGGCATAAACACAACTTCAGTTTTTGTAATGGCATAAACACAACTTGTGAATTGAGGAGTGGCATAGAACCAATTAACACTTGTTTCAATAACAGCCATCAAAAGCCAATCGAATGCACGAGAATGGATCCAAAATTTACCATTTTAAGTTTCACGAGAAAATTTTAAACTTAAAATTAAATCGCCTAGAAGTTTTTGAAACAAAAATCCAGTAAATCTTATATGTCGGGTTATGCATTCTGGGGAGTTTCATCGTATTCAGCCATATTGTTTATCAATAAACCTCATTTTATGTTTTACAACCAACTTTAAACTTAAAATTCAAACTGTCCAAAGAAAAGAACAACATTCCAAGAAATCTTATATATTTCTTCTGCATTCCGGAAAGATTGGTCGGATTCAAAAAAAATAGTTTGGGAATAAACATTGTTTTAGTCTCTGAAACGACTTATTGTAGAGTGATTTTTGGTTGGATACATTCATGTGTGTTCGATTGGCTTTGGATGGCTGATATTGAACCAAAGTCAACGCTGGGCTTTTGACCTGAACGTCACTGGAGCTGCGTCAAAAGTCCAGCCATGACTTTGTCTCAATAACATCCATCAAAAGCCAATCGAACGCACAGGAATGGATCCAACCAAAAATCACTCAACCGCTAGAATTTTGACCTGAAAGTCACTGAAGCTGTGTCCATACTTGCCCAACAGGTTGCGTATGAATGTAAACCAACATATCTGAGCAAACAGGTCGAATATAAAACTATATAACTAAATGCCACGTTATTTGAGCCGATTTCAGCAAACCAACTGAGGTCTATTTTTTTAGGCTGGACAGTGGTTTCCTCGCTGTGTATTTTTCACTGTAATAAAAAAGAGGGAAAATGTTACTGGAGAGCAGCAACTAAAAGGATCATAGATCCCAAACAGCAAAATCTAGCTAAAAAGGTTATACCCATGATGATAAGCCATGATATGATTTCCTCTTTGCCTTACAAACAAACAAAGGTACGCATTTAACGAATTCGAGCAAATAGGTAAAGCGGAAAACAATGTCAAACAAACACATCGAGAGGAAAACAATATCAACCGATCGATTCGAACGAACTAACGAACTTATAAGGGCTGGGCGACGGCGACTGACTTCGATTGAGCTATAATGAATCGTACTTGCCCAGGCCTGAAGATAGCATGCATACCGTGAGGATCTACCAGCTGACCGCGCCTGCCGGTGCGGCTGGAGAAGAACGGCGCCACCCGCAGTCGCCGGCTGATAGAAAGCGTGGGGAAGTTTTGGTGCGCGGCCTGGTTCACCGAGGGTGTGTCTAGAGAAGAACAGGGCGCCGAAGGAGGTGTCTAGAGAAGAACAAGGTGGGCTGGGTGCTGAGTTAAAGGCGAGCGTTCGAAATATTGGGCGCGCGTTCGAAAGTTTAGGTGCGCGAGGGAGGTGTCTGCTGAGTTAAAGGCGAGCGTTCGAAATTTCCCCGTCCTCTTCTTTTTTGGGCTAATCTATCTATACCTCTATTCTATCTACATGTTTTTTATTTTTTTTCTATTCTATACATGAGTTTTTGAATTTGAATTTTTTCACTCTGTCAGCCTTCCGGCCAATGATCATTTGAAGTAATTGAAGCTGTTGATTTGCAGCTTAGAGGTGCTATCTACCGCTCATCATACAAGGACTCTTCAGATCTAACGGCTGTGAATGCACGGATTCGTCACCCATCCTTCCCTTGGACTGGCGATGCTGAAAGCCTGAAACACTGAAACCCTCTAGATACTTCGGGATACCTCACTGCCCCACATTATTAAACAGGCCTTTTCCGACACGGGAAGTCAAAAGTTGGGGGCTCCATGCAGTACATATGAATACTCGCTAGCTGCATGGTCTAGAAGCAGACTAGAGTAAATCATCAATTCGTCACATCAATTGGTGTATAATTTTTTTTAGGAGCTAAGACGCCGGCATGAACCATTTTATCAACTTGAATGCTTACTACATGACATAAGAAGACTATGTACTTTGGTTTTTCATTTTTCTGATTTTTTAAATTTTGTGCCCATTTGAATCTTGGTCAAATCCTAGGTTTGACCAAGATTAAACAAGTTTAAAACATGAAAATGAAAAGGTAATCATGGATCCTTCTTAGTCACTCTAAAATGAAGCTTTTGGGATGTTCTTGAAATTTCCATGTTTGAAACCCAAAACGACTTCTCTTCATGCTTGACTTCATAAGACAGAGTTTAGGGGTTAGGGGGTAGATACATGATTTGTCTAGTTTGCTTATGTCTAGACCTTGTTTATCAACTTTAATGCTTACTATATGACATAAGAAGACTATGTGCTTTGGTTTTTCATTTTTCTATTTTTTTGAATTTTATGCCCATATATTTGAATCTTTGTCAAATCCTAGGTTTGACCAGGATTTAAACAAGTTTAAAACATGAAAATGAAAAGGTAAGCCTGTATCCTTCTTAGTCACTCTAAAATGAAGCTTTTGGGAAGTTCTTGAAATTTCCATGTTTGAAACCCAAAACCACTTCTCTTCATGATTGACTTCATAAGACAGAGTTTAGGGTTAGGGGTAGATATATACATGATTTTCTGGTTTGAATATGTCTAGACCTTGTTTATCAACTTGAATGCTTACTATATGACATAAGAAAACTATGTGCTTTGGTTTTCATTTTTTTGAATTTTATACCAATATATTTGAATCTTTGTGAAATCCTAGTTTTGACCAGGATTTAAACAAGTTTAGAACATGAAAATGAAAAGGTAAGCCTGAATCATCCTTCTTAGTCACACTCTAAAATGAAGCTTTTGGGAGGTTCTTGGAATTCCAATGTTTGAAACCCAAAACCACTTCTCTTCATGATTAACTTCATAAGACAGAGTTTAGGGTTAGGGGTAGATATATACATGATTTTTCTGGTTTGAATATGTCTAGACCTTGTTTATCAACTTGAATGCTTACTATGTGACATAAGTAGACTATGTGCTTTAGTTTTCATTTTTCTATTTTTTATATTTTATACACATATATTTGAATCTTTGTGAAATCCTGGGTTTGACCAGGATTTAAACAAGTTTAGTACATGAAAATGAAAAAGGTAAGCTTGGATCCTTCTTAGTCACACTCTAAAATGAAGCTTTTGGGAGGTTCTTCAAATATCCATGTTTGAAACCCAAAACCACTTCTCATCATGATTGACTTCATAAGACAGCGTTTAGGGTTATGGGTAGATATATATACATGATTTTCTGGTTTGAATATGTCTAGACCTTGTTTATCAACTTGAATGCTTACTATATGACACAAGAAGACTATATGCTTTTGTTTTTCATTTTTCTGATTTTTTTTTGAATTTTATGCCCGTTTGAATCTTTTGGTCAAATCTTAGGTTTGACCAAGATTTAAACAAGTTTAAGACATGAAAATGAAAAGGGAAGCTTGCATCCTTCTTAGTCACTCTAAAATAAATTTTTAAGAGGTTTTTGAAATTTCCATGTTGGAAACCCAAAACCACTTCTCTTCATGCTTGACTTCATAATACAGAGTTTAGGGGTTAAGGGGGAGATACATGATTTGTCTAGTTTGAATATGTCTAGACCTTGTTTATCAACTTTAATGCTTACTATATGACATAAGAAGACTATGTGCTTTCGTTTTTCATTTTTCTATTTTTTTGTATTTTATACCCATATATTTGAATCTTTGTGAAATCCTAGGTTTGACTAGGATTTAAACAAGTTTAGAACATGAAAGTGAAAAGGTAAGCCTGGATCCTTCTTAGTCACACTCTAAAATGAAGCTTTTGGGAGGTTCTTGAAATTTCCATGTTTGAAACCCAAAACCACTTCTCTTCTTAAGAATTAGTTTATGTTTTGTTGTTGATATATACATGATTTTTCTGGTTTGAATATGTCTAGACCTTGTTTATCAACTTGAATGCTTACTATATGACATAAGAAGACTATATGCTTTTGTTTTTCATTTTTTGATTTTTTTTGAATTTTATGCCCGTTTGAATCTTTTGGTCAAATCTTAGGTTTAACCAAGATTTAAACAAGTTTAAGACAAGAAAATGAAAAGGGAAGCCTGCATCATATCCTTCTTAGTCACTCTAAAATGAATTTTTAAGAGGTTTTTGAAATTTCCATGCTTGAAACCCAAAACCACTTCTCTTCATGCTTGACTTCATAAGATAGAGTTTAGGGTTAGGGGGTAGATACATGATTTGTATGGTTTGAATATGTCTAGACCTTGTTTATCAACTTGAATGCTTACTATATGACATAAGAAGACTATGTACTTTGGTTTTTCATTTTTATGATTTTTTTAATTTTCTGCCCATTTGAATCTTGGTCAAATCCTAGGTTTGACCAAGATTTAAACAAGTTTAAAACATGAAAATGAAAAGGTAAGCCTGGATCCTTCTTACTCACTCTAAAATGAAGCTTTTTGGGATGTTCTTGAAATTTCCATGTTTGAAACCCAAAACGACTTCTCTGTACTACAGTTTGTACATACTCTCAGATAATCTAGACCGTACTTTGCACCTATGTTTAATGGATCATATGTGCCCAGAAATGGCTCATATTAGAATAGTAGACTCATATTAGTGTTCTTGACATTCTGTAAAATTATCAGATTTTTCGAAGTTTGTTTTTTTGGACAAAATTTTACCAATTTCTAGACAGAACAAAAAATGTCAGTCTTTTTATGCAAATCTGCACATAAGTGGCTCAAATTAAAACAGTATACTCGTTTCAGTGTTTTTGATTTCCTATAAAAAATAGATTTTCCTGAGAAGTTCTAATTTTTGCCAGAATTTGAAAATTTTGGATTTCTTGTGTGCCCGAAACACCCAAAAGTCGCTCCAAATCTGAACACAGGATTATTTTGGTCAATACGAAAGTATAAACTGAAATACGACTATTTATTGAACCGTTTTCATGTTGTATTGTTGAAAATGGCATAGAAGGGGGTATTGAGAATTGAGAGTGGCATAAACACAACTTCAGTTTTTGGAATGGCATAAACACAACTTGTGAACTGAGGAGTGGCATAGAACCAATTAATCCTAGAACCAATTAACCCCACCAAAAATGGGTGATGCATGTCTCCTTCACCAAAACAGCAATACCTGTCTGAAACAAGTACATGAACACAAGTACACCACCATAATAATAATACTAGGTGACTCAACGACTAAACATTGACTCGACTCAGACACAACTACTACATTGACACAAGTACTAATATAATAAAGTAAGAGTACTAGTTTGTTTACATTTCCACAGGCCAATTTTACGAACAAAATTTCGAAAATTAACCTTCAGAAACTCGGAAGCCAGGTGACACAGCAGTCATCAAGGATTGCAGCTAGTGGTACACAGTGACCTGGTCAAGATCTACCTTGAGCCTGCTTGACGCTTCAGCTCGGAGTTGAGAGCCTTAACCTGTGACAGCTCGGCCTCTAGTTTGTCCGTCCTAACCGTGAGGTTCAGGATCAGTCCGGCGAGTTTGTCCATGGTCTCCGCCTGGCCGAGGCTCCGCCGCTGGATCTCATTACTCGCAGTGAACGATTTCATGGCGATATCGTCGAGAATGCGAATCCGGATCTTCTCAGTGGCGAGCTCAGAATAAAGTCTCATGCACTCATCGGCGAGGGCGCTTCGTCCGCCGTCTCGACGCAGAAATCGCCCATAACCATTTCTAAAATGGGCCCGATCTCGTAGCGGGGCTTCTATCAGATGGGGATGGAGCACAAAATCAGAAGTGTACCCAGAGAAGTACCAAGAAAGAGAAAATGGGAATCCCAATTTGCACGAATGTCTATACCTCGCTGCTTTGAGAACTTGGCTCCGTGGAAGATGTTTCCGCAGGCAGGAGGGCTGCGGGAAAACTAAGGCCGCCCGACCTGAATATACGATTGAGAGAAGGTAAGAAAAGGAGGGGATGATAAGTTGTGAAAGACATAGAAAGATGCGCAAGAACGGAGGATCGCTTCGAAGGTGGCGATCGCGGGCTGCGACGCCCTTGAAGACTCTTGCGCGAAGGCACCTCGACGGCAGACACGGGGACGGCATTGCTGGATTCCCTCAGCCTTTGCCGCAGCCGCACGAGCCCTTCGTGGCGAGACTTGCTCCCGGTCATGGTGGCGAAGTAGTATTCCAAGAGGTAAACAAAGTGGTGAACTGAGGAAGACGGCAAGAGCAAAGGTTAGTCCTTAAATTTGGCCTCCCCGTCTCCTCGGCACCTCGCGAGTAGTAATACTTATCTGGTCAAAGAGCAAACTTCGAGGCAGAGACTTGGTGGGCCATTCATCTCCAACTATACTTCCTCCGATCCGAATGATACCAAATTTTTGAATGACAAATCACCCAAAACAGTATTCCAAGAGTATATGTAAGCTTTCATTTTGGAGTGACTAAGAAGGATGCATGCTTACCTTTTCATTTTCATGTTATAAACTTGTTTAAATATTGGTTAAACCTATGATTTGACCAAGATCAAATGGGCATAAAAATTCAGAAAAAAATCAAAAAAATGAAAATCAAAGCACATAGTATTATTATGTCATATAGTAAGCATTCAAGTTGATAAACAAGGTCTAAACAACAAACCAGACAAATCATGTATCTACCCCCAACCCTAAACTCTGTCTTATGAAGTCAAGCATGAAGAGAAGTGGTTTTGGGTTTCAAACATGGAAATTTCAAAAAACTCCCAAAAGCTTCTCATTTTAGAGTGACTAAGAAGGATTCATGCTCACCTTTTCATTTTCATGTTTTAAACTTGTTCAAATCTTGGTCAAACTTAGGATTTGACCAAGATTCAAATGGGCATAAAAATTGCGAGGAAGGGTATGAATTACAATTCAAAAAACACAAGGTAACTTAAATACTTGGATGACTCATATTAGTGTTCTTGACATTCTGTAAAATTATCAGATTTTTCGAAGAAGTTTGATTTTTTGGACAAAATTTTACCAATTTCTAGACAGAACAGAAAATGTCAGCCTTTTTATGCAAATCTGCACATAAATAGCTCAAATTAAAATAGTATACTCGTTTCAGTGTTTTTGATTTCCTATAAAAAAAATTAGATTTTTCTGAGAAGTTCTAATTTTCGCCAGAATTTGAAAATTTTGGATTTCTTGTGTGCCCGAAACACCCAAAAGTCGCTCCAAATCTGAACACGGGTTTATTTTGGTCAATACGAAAGTATAAACTGAAATACGACTATTTATTGAACCGTTTTCATGGTGTATTGTTGAAAATGGCATAGAAGGGGGTATTGAGAATTGAGAGTGGCATAAACACAACTTCAGTTTTTGGAATGGCATAAACACAACTTGTGAATTGAGGAGTGGCATAGAACCAATTAACCCTAGAACCAATTAACCCCACCAAAAATGGATGATGCATGTCTCCTTCACCAAAACAACAATACCTGTCTGAAACAAGTACATGAACACAAGTACACCACCATAATAATAATACTAGGTGACTCAACGACTCAACATTGACTCGACTCAGACACAACTTGATATAGTAAGCACTCAAGTTGATAAACAAAGTCTAGACATATTCAAACCAGAAAAATCATGTATCTCTACCCCTAACCCTAAACTTTGTCTTAATTATGAAGTCAAGCACGAAGAGAAGTCGTTTTGGGTTTCAAACATGGACATTTCAAAAACCCTCCCAAAAGCTTCATTGTGGTGTGACGTACTAAGAAGGATACATGCTTACATTTTCAACAACCCCCCTAAAAGCTTCATTATAGAGTGACTAAGAAGGATCCAGTCTGGCGGGCTTACCTTTTATTTTATTGTTTTAAACTTGTTCAAATCTCGTTCAAACCTAGGATTTGACCAAGATTCAAAATGTGCATCAAAATTCAAAAAAAATATAAAAATTTAAAACCAAATTAAAGCACATAGTGTTCTTATGTCATATAGTAAGCATTAAAGTTGATAAACAAGGTCTTGACACATATTCAAACAAGACAAATCATGTATCTATACCCCTAACCCCTAAACTCTATCTTATGAAGTCAACAACATGAAGAGAAGTGGTTTTGGGTTTCAAACATGGAAATTTCAAAAACCTCCCAAAAGCTTCATTTTAGAGTGACTAATATATATAAGAAGGATCCATGCCTGCTTACCACCTTTTCATTTTCATATTTTAAACTTGTTTAAATCCGTGTCAAATTAAACCAAGGATTTGACCAAAAGATTCAAATGGGCATAAAATTTAAAAAAAATCAGAAAAATGAAAAACAAAAGCATATAGTCTTCTTATGTCATATACTAAGCATTCAAGTTGATAATTAAACAAGGTTTGGACATGCATATTCAAACCTAGGCAAATCATGTATCTATCCCCTAGCCCCTAAACTATATCTTATGAAGTCAAGCATGAAGAGAAGTGGTTTTGGGTTTCAAACATGAAAATTTCAAGAACATCCCAAAAACTTCATTTTAGAGTGACTAAGAAGGATACAGGCTTCCCCTTTTCATTTTCATGTTTTATACTTGTTTAAATCTTGGTCAAACCTAGGATTTGACAAAGATTCAAATGTGCATCAAAATAAAAAATCAGAAAAATTAAAAACCAAAGCACATAGTTTTCTTATGTCATATAGTTAGCATTAAAGTTGATATAAACAAGGTCTAGATATATTCAAACAAGAAAAATCATGTATCTACCCCTAACCCTAAACTCTGTCTTATGTAGTCAAGCATGAAGAGAAGTGGTTTTGGGTTTCAAACTTGGAAATTTCAAGAACCCCCCAAAAGCTTCATTTTAGAGTGACTAAAGGATCCAGGTCGGGCTTACCTTTTATTTTCATGTTTTAAAATTGTTCAAATCTTGGTCAAACCGTACCTAGGATTTGATCAAGATTCAAAAATGGGCATAAAATTTCAAAAAAATGAAAAACCAAAGCATATAGCCTTCTTATGTCATATAGTACGTAAGCACTCAAGTTCATAAACAAGGTCTAGACATATTCAAACCAGAAAAATCATGTTTTTACCCCTAGCCCTAAACTTTGTCTTATGAAGTCAAGCACGAAGAGAAGTCGTTTTGGATTTCAAACATGGAAATTTCAAAAACCTTCCCAAAAGCTTCATTTTGGAGTGACTAATTAAGAAGGATATAGGCTTACCTTTTCATTTTCATGTTTTAAACTTGTTTAAATATTGGTTAAGCCTAGGATTTGACCAAGATCAAATGGGCATAAAAATTCAAAAAAAAAAATGAAAACCAAAGCACATAGTATTATTATGTCATATAGTAAGCATTCAAGTTGATAAACAAGGTCTAAACAACAAACTAGACAAATCATGTATCTACCCCCTAACCCTAAATTAACTCTGTCTTATGAAGTCAAGCATGAAGAGAAGTGGTTTTGGGTTTCAAACTTGGAAATTTCAAAAAACTCCCAAAAGCTTCTCATTTTAGAGTGACTAAGAAGGATTCAGGCTTACCTTTTCATTTTCATGTTTTAAACTTGTTCAAATCTTGGTCAAACTTAGGATTTGACCAAGATTCAAATGGGCATAAAAATTGGGAGGAAGGGTATGAATTACAATTCAAAAAAAACAAGGTAACTTAAATACTTGGATGCCCCAAAGATGTGTGGAAGCCCAAAACAATGGCAAAACATGTGCGCACGCTGCATCCAATTCAAGTAGAACACATAGTAGGCATCGATAGTTTGACCTAAATTTGAAATCAAAGAGAAGGTGGTTAGAAAAAATCGAAATTGGCAAAGCAAAGCATGAAATCATAAATTTGTGATGCACTATAGCTATGAAAAGTATCAAACAATGCATACCAAAATGATTTTTTAGAGGAATACTAGTTCAACTTATTTTAGTTTTATATTAGTAGCCCAAAATCGAAGTAGTAGTTGGATATTTTTGAACTTGATCTGTAGTAGTGGGCAAAACCCTAGTTTAACATATTTAATCATAGATTCGTAGGTCGATTTTTCTACTTTTTTATTATTACTATGCAGCACATGTGTGTTTGCCCGTCGAGTGAAACTCGGAGGAAGAGGGATCACTCGGAAGGAGAGAAGAAGGGAGAGAATTATGGTGTCTCCCCTTTTTCGTGTGATGATGTTGACTTTTGTGCAGGGTTTGTCAGTGAGCAGGAGCGAGCGAGCGAGCGAGTCGAGCGAGGCCGAGAATGAGAGAGATTTGTTTTTTTTTGTGAGAGGGACAACCGAAGGATCCAGAAGGACCCACATACTTCCGATACGCATCCTGATGCGTCTTCTCTTGACAAAGAAAATGGCTGGGAGTTTGCGTACCTATTGCACGTGACTTGTGCTCACTGAAGTGTGGGACCTCACGCATGGGCACCACACGTAAGTGACAGACCTGTTGATGTAAAAACTCGGTTGATTATTATACTACTACATTTATACAAAGTTTCCTATGGATTCAAGGGTACGAAAGCCAAGTTAAATCATTTACATGACATTATTTTTTCCATGAAGCCAAGTTAACTCATTTATCAATTGGTACATTTTGGAGTGACTAAGAAGGATCCAGGCTTACTTTTTCATTTTCATGTTTTAAACATGTTTAAATCTTGGTCAAACCTATGACTTGACCAAGATTCAAATGGGCATAAAAATTCAAAAAAAATCAAAAAAAAAGAAAAAACAAAAGCACGCCGTCTTCCTATGTCATATAGTAAGCATTCAAGGTGATAAACAAGGTCTGGCATATTCAAACCACAAAAATCATGTATCTACCCCCTAACCCTAAACAAGGATCCAGGCTTACCCTTTTCATTTTCATGTTTTAAACCTGTTCAAATCTTGGTCAAACTTAGGATTTGACGAAGATTCAAATGGGCGTAAAAATACTTAGAAAAATCATGTACGTATCTACCCCAAACCCTAAACTCTATCTTATGAAGCCAAGCATGAAGAGAAGTGGTTTTGGGTTTCAAACATGGAAATTTCAAAAACCTCCCAAAAGCTTCATTTTAGAGTGACTAAGAAGGATCCATGCTTACCTTTTGAAGGAGATATGCCCTAGAGGCAATAATAAAGTGGTTATTATTTATATCTTTATGTTTATGATAAATGTTTATATATCATGCTAGAATTGTATTAACCGAAACATTAGTACATGTGTGATATGTAGACAAACAAGAAGTCCCTAGTATGCCTCTTAAACTAGCTTGTTGATTAATGGATGATTAGTTTCATAATCATGAACATTGGATGTTATTAATAACAAGGTTATGTCATTGTGTGAATGATATAATGGACACACCCAATTAAGCGTAGCATAAGATCTCGTCATTAAGTTATTTGCTATAAGCTTTTGATACATAGTTACCTAGTCCTTATGACCATGAGATCATGTAAATCACTTATACCGGAAAGGTACTTTGATTACACCAAACACCACTGCGTAAATGGGTGGCTATAAAGGTGGGATTAAGTATCCGGAAAGTATGAGTTGAGGCATATGGATCAACAAAGGATTTGTCCATCCCGATGACGGATAGATATACTCTGGGCCCTCTCGGTGGAATGTCGTCTAATGTCTTGCAAGCATATGAAAGAGTTCATAAGAGACCACATACCACGGTACGAGTAAAGAGTACTTGTCAGGAGACGAGGTTGAACAAGGTATAGAGTGATACCGAAGATCAAACCTCGGACAAGTAAAATATCGCGAGACAAAGGGAATTGGTAATGTATGTGAATGGTTCATTCGATCACTAAAGTCATCGTTGAATATGTGGGAGCCATTATGGATCTCCAGATCCCGCTATTGGTTATTGGTCGGAGTGAGTACTCAACCATGTCCGCATAGTTCTCGAACCGTAGGGTGACACACTTAAAGTTGGATGTTGAAATTGTAGCACTTGAATTATGGAATGGAGTTCGAATATTTGTTCGGAGTCCCGGATGAGATCCCGGACATCACGAGGAGTTCCGGAATGGTCCGGAGAATAAGATTCATATATAGGATGTCATTTTATGTGAAATAAAATGTCGCGGAAGGTTCTATGGAAGGTTCTAGAAGGTTCTAGAAAAGTCCGGAAGAAACCACCAAGGAAGGTGGAGTCCACATGGGACTCCACCACCATGGCCGGCCAGCCCTAGATGGGGTGGAGTCCCAAGTGGACTCCACCATAGGGGGCCGGCCACCCCCCACATGGGAGGTGGGAATCCCACCTTTGGGTGGGAGTCCTAGTTGGGCTAGGTTTCCCCCCTCCTTTGGAAGGTTTTGGTTTCGGGTCTTATTCGAAGACTTGGACACCAACACTTGGGATCCACCTATATAATGAGGGGCCAAGGGAGGGGGCCGGCCACCCCAAGACCATAAGCTGGCCGCCCCCCTTGAGTGGCCGGCCACCCCCTCCCAAACCCTAGCTTTGCTCCTCCACTCCATATTGCCCGCGTAGCTTAGCGAAGCTCCGCCGGACTTCTACACCGCCACCGACACCACGCCGTCGTGCTGTCGGATTCAAGAGGAGCTACTACTTCCGCTGCCCGCTGGAACGGGGAGGTGGACGTCGTCTTCATCAACAACCGAACGTGTGACCGAGTACGGAGGTGCTGCCCGTTCGTGGCGCCGGAACCGATCGTGATCAAGATCTTCTACGCGCTTTTGCAAGCGGCAAGTGATCGTCTACCGCAGCAACAAGAGCCTCCTCTTGTAGGCTTTGGAATCTCTTCAAGGGTGAGACTCGATACCCTCTCGTTTCTACCGTCTTCTAGATTGCATCTTGGCTTGGATTGCGTGTTCGCGGTAGGAAATTTTTTTGTTTTCTATGCAACGTTATCCTACAGTGGTATCAGAGCCGTGTCTATGCATAGATGGTTGCACGAGTAGAACACAATGGTTTGTGGGCGTTGATGCTCTTGTTATCTTTAGTTTGAGTACTTTGCATCTTTATGGCATAGTGGGATGAAGCGGCTCGGACTAACTTTACATGACCGCGTTCATGAGACTTGTTCCTCGTTTGACATGCAACTTGTATTGCATAAGAGGCTTTGCGGGTGTCTGTCTCTCCTACTATAGTAGAGATTCAATTTACTCTTCTATTGAAAACATTAGTATCAACGTTGTGGTTCATGTTCGTAGGTAGATTAGATCTCTCTCGAAAACCCTAAACCACGTAAAATATGCAAACCAAATTAGAGACGTCTAACTTGTTTTTGCAGGGTTTGGTGATGTGATATGGCCATAATGTAATGATGAATATGTATGAGATGATCATTATTGTATTGTGGCAACCGGCAGGAGCCTTATGGTTGTCTTTAAATTTCATGTTGAGTAGTATTTCAAAGTAGTTGTAATAGTTGCTACATGGAGGACAATCATGAAGACGGCGCCATTGACCTTGACGCTACGCCGACGATGATGGAGATCATGCCCGAAGATGATGGAGATCATGTCCGTGCTTTGGAGATGAAGATCAAAGGCGCAAGAACAAAAGGGCCATATCATATCACATATGAACTGCATGTGATGTTAATCCTTTTTATGCATCTTATTTTGCTTAGATCGCGACGGTAGCATTATAAGATGATCCCTCACTAAAATCTCAAGATAATAAAGTGTTCAACCTTAGTAGCACCGTTACCAAGTCTTGTCGTTTCGAAGCACCTCGTGATGATCGGGTGTGATAGATTCAATAAGTACATATGACGGGTGCAAGACAGTTTTGCACATGCGGATACTTAGGTGGCCTTGACGAGCCTAGCATGTACAGACATGGTCTCGGAACACGTGATACCGAAAGGTAGAGCATGAATCATATGGTTGATATGATGAACACTATGAGTGTTCGCCATTGAAATCACACCTTTTCTCGTGATGATCGGGTTTAGGTGCGGTGGATTTGGTTCGTGTGATCACTAAGACAATGCGAGGGATATTGTTTTGAGTGGGAGTTCACCTAGGGTTTTAATTATGTTGAATTAAAATTTGAACTCAATTTGTCATAAACTTAGTCTAAACTATTGCAAATATATGTTAAGGAGATGGCGTCCCCAATCAATTTTAATCAGTTCCTAGAGAAAGAGAAACTTAAGAGCAACGGTAGCAACTTCACCGACTGGTTCCGTCATGTGAGGATCTTCCTCTCTGGCGGAAATCTGCAATTTGTGCTTGATGCACCGCTAGGTGACCCTCCTGCAGAAGATGAATCCGATGAAGTAAAAGCTGTTTACGCGACTCGGAAAACTCGGTACTCTCAAGTTCAGTGTGCCATCCTGTGCAGTCTGGAATCCGATCTTCAAAAACGTTTTGAGCACCATGATCCTCATGAGTTGATGAATGAGCTGAAAGCTATATTCGAGACTCATGCGGCTGTGGAATGCTATGAAGCATCGAAACATTTCTTCAGCTGTATGATGGAAGAAGGCAGCTCCGTTAGTGAGCACATGCTCGCCATGACCGGGCATGCGAAGAAACTCAGTGACTTGGGAATAGTGATTCCTAACAGACTGGGGATTAATCGTGTCCTTCAATCACTGCCACCAAGTTACAAGAACTTTGTGATGAACTACAATATGCAGAACATGAACAAGGAGTTACCTGAACTCTTTGGCATGCTAAAAGCTGCTGAGATTGAGATCAAGAAAGAGCACCAAGTGTTGATGGTCAACAAGACCACCAGTTTCAAGAAACAGGGCAAGTCTAAAGGAAAATTCAAGAAGGGTGGCAAGAAAGCTGCCACGCCTCCTATGAAACCTAAGAACGGCCCTAAGCCTGATGCTGAGTGCTATTACTGCAAGGAGAAGGGACACCGGGAAGCGTAATTGCTCCAAGTATCTGGCTGATCCGAAGAGCGGCCTTGTCAAGAAGAAGAAAGAAGGTATATTTGATATACATGTTATAGATGTTCATTTCACTGGTTCTCGTTCTAGTACCTGGGTATTTGATACTGGTTCGGTTGCTCATATTTGTAACTCGAAACAGGAACTAAAGAATAAACGACAACTGCTGAAAGATGAAGTGACGATGCGCGTTGGAAACGGATCCAAGGTCAATGTGATCGCAGTCGGCACACTTCCTCTACATCTACCTTCGGGATTAGTTTTAAGCCTAAATAATTGCTATTATGTACCTGCGTTGAGCATGAACATTATATCTGGATCTTGTTTAATGCAAGACGGTTATTCATTCAAGTCTGAGAATAATGGTTGTTCTATTTTTATGAATAATATCTTTTATGGTCGAGCACCACAAAAGAATGGCTTATTTCTGTTAGATCTCGATAGTAGTGATACGCATATACATAACATTGATGCTAAGCGAATTAAACTTAATGATAATTCTACTTATATGTGGCACTGCTGCCTTGGTCATATTGGAGTGAAACGCATGAAGAAACTCCATACCGATGGATTACTTGAATCACTTGACTTTGAGTCACTTGATAGATGCGAAGCATGTCTAATGGGAAAAATGACAAAGACTCCATTTTCTCGTATGATGGCGCGAGCGACGGACTTATTGGAAATCATACATACCGATGTATGTGGACCAATGAGCGTAGCATCGCGCGGTGGTTATCGTTATGTTCTAACCTTCACAGATGATCTGAGTAGATATGGGTATATCTATTTCATGAAACATAAATCCGAAACTTTCGAGAAGTTTAAGGAATTTCAAAGTGAAGTAGAAAATCAACGTAACAAGAAGATCAAATTTCTACGATCTGATCGTGGAGGTGAATATCTGAGTTATGAGTTTGGCATGCATTTAAAGAAATGCGGAATACTTTCACAATTGACACCGCCGGGAACACCTCAACGAAACGGTGTGTCCGAACGTCGTAATCGAACTCTCTTAGATATGGTTCGTAGTATGATGTCTCTTACTGATTTGCCGTTATCATTTTGGAGTTATGCATTAGAGACAGCCGCATTCACTTTAAATAGAGCACCATCAAAATCCGTAGAAACGACACCGTATGAATTATGGTTTAATAAGAAACCTAAGCTGTCGTTCCTGAAAGTTTGGGGTTGCGAAGCCTATGTAAAGAAGTTACAACCGGACAAGCTAGAACCCAAAGCGGAGAAATGCGTCTTCATAGGATACCCTAAGGAAACTATAGGGTACACTTTCTATCACAGATCCGAAGGCAAAATCTTTGTTGCTAAGAACGGAACCTTTCTTGAGAAAGAATTTCTCACTAAAGAAGTGACTGGAAGAAAAGTAGAACTCGATGAGATTGATGAATCTATACTCGTTGATCAGAGTAGCGCAGTACCGGAAGTTGTACCTGTACCGCCTACACCGGCAACAGAGGAAACTAATGATAATGATCATGAAACTTCGAACGAGGAAACTACTGAACCTCACAGATCGACAAGGGAACGTGCCACTCCTGATTGGTATGATTCTTGTCTAAATGTCATGATTGTAGATAACAATGATGAGGACCCTGCGACGTATGAAGAAGCGATGATGAGCCAAGATTCCAACAAATGACAAGAAGCCATGAAATCCGAAATGGGATCCATGTATGATAACAAAGTATGGACTTTGGTAGCCTTACCTGATAGCCGAAAGGCTGTCGAGAATAAATGGATCTTCAAGAGAAAAACAGATGCTGATGGTAATATTACTGTCTATAAAGCTTGACTTGTCGCAAAGGGTTTCCGACAAATTCAAGGAGTTGACTACGATGAGACTTTCTCACCTGTAGCGAAGCTAAAATCTGTAAGGATTTTGTTAGCAATAGCTGCATTTTTCGATTATGAGATTTGGCAGATGGATGTCAAAACGGCGTTCCTTAATGGAGACATTGAGGAAGAGTTGTATATGGTACAACCCAAAGGTTTTGTTGATCCTAAAAATGCTGACAAAGTATGCAAACTTCAGCGTTCAATCTATGGACTGAAGCAAGCATCGAGAAGTTGGAACCGACGCTTTGATAAAGTGATCAAAGACTTCGGGTTTATACAGTGTCATGGAGAGGCCTGTATTTACAAGAAAGTGAGTGGGAGCTCTGTAGCATTCCTGATATTATATGTAGATGACATATTATTGATCGGGAATGATATAGAACTATTAAGCAGTGTTAAGGGTTATTTGAATAATAGTTTTTCAATGAAAGACCTTGGTGAAGCATCATATATATTAGGCATCAAGATTTATAGAGATAGATCAAGACGCCTAATAGGGCTATCACAGAGTACATATCTGGACAAGATTCTAAAGAAGTTTAGAATGGACGAAAGTAAGAAAGGGTTCTTACCTATGTTACCAGGCAAGGTATTGAGTAAAACTCAAGGACCGGCTACGACAGAAGAAAGAGAAAGGATGAGTAACATCCCCTATGCCTCGGCAGTAGGATCTATCATGTATGCCATGCTATGTACTAGACCGGATATAGCACATGCCGTTAGTTTGACTAGCAGATATCAAAGTGATCCAGGAATGGAACACTGGACAAGGTCAAGAATATCCCGAAGTACTTGAAAAGAACTAAGGATATGTTTCTTTGTTATGGAGGTGACCAAGAGCTCGTTGTAAACGGTTACACCGATGCAAGTTGGAACACCGATCCCGATGACTCTAAGTCACAATCTGGGTACGTGTTTATATTGAATGGTGCTGCAGTAAGCTGGGCAAGCTCGAAGCGGTGCACGGTGGCGAAGTCTTCAACAGAATCGAGTACATAGCGGCTTCCGCAGGCTTCATCGAAGCGGTATGGATGAAGAGGTTCATTGTAGAGCTCGGTGTGGTTCCTCGTGCATTGGACCCATTAATCATTTACTGTGCTAACATGGGTGCCATCGCCAATGCACAAGAGCCAAGGTCACACAAGAGGCTGAAGCAGATCCAGCTGCGTTACCACTCGATTCGCGAGTACATCGAAGATGGAGAAGTAAAGATTTGCAAAGTACACACTGATCTAAATGTAGCAGATCCGTTGACTAAAGCTCTCCCTAGGGCAAAGCATGACCAACACCAGAATGCCATGGGTGTTAGGTATATTACAATGTAATCTAGATTATTGACTCTAGTGCAAGTGGGAGACTGAAGGAGATATGCCCTAGAGGCAATAATAAAGTGGTTATTATTTATATCTTTATGTTTATGATAAATGTTTATATATCATGCTAGAATTGTATTAACCGAAACATTAGTACATGTGTGATATGTAGACAAACAAGAAGTCCCTAGTATGCCTCTTAAACTAGCTTGTTGATTAATGGATGATTAGTTTCATAATCATGAACATTGGATGTTATTAATAACAAGGTTATGTCATTGTGTGAATGATATAATGGACACACCCAATTAAGCGTAGCATAAGATCTCGTCATTAAGTTATTTGCTATAAGCTTTTGATACATAGTTACCTAGTCCTTATGACCATGAGATCATGTAAATCACTTATACCGGAAAGGTACTTTGATTACACCAAACACCACTGCGTAAATGGGTGGCTATAAAGGTGGGATTAAGTATCCGGAAAGTATGAGTTGAGGCATATGGATCAACAGTGGGATTTGTCCATCCCGATGACGGATAGATATACTCTGGGCCCTCTCGGTGGAATGTCGTCTAATGTCTTGCAAGCATATGAAAGAGTTCATAAGAGACCACATACCACGGTACGAGTAAAGAGTACTTGTCAGGAGACGAGGTTGAACAAGGTATAGAGTGATACCGAAGATCAAACCTCGGACAAGTAAAATATCGCGAGACAAAGGGAATTGGTAATGTATGTGAATGGTTCATTCGATCACTAAAGTCATCGTTGAATATGTGGGAGCCATTATGGATCTCCAGATCCCGCTATTGGTTATTGGTCGGAGTGAGTACTCAACCATGTCCGCATAGTTCTCGAACCGTAGGGTGACACACTTAAAGTTGGATGTTGAAATTGTAGCACTTGAATTATGGAATGGAGTTCGAATATTTGTTCGGAGTCCCGGATGAGATCCCGGACATCACGAGGAGTTCCGGAATGGTCCGGAGAATAAGATTCATATATAGGATGTCATTTTATGTGAAATAAAATGTCGCGGAAGGTTCTATGGAAGGTTCTAGAAGGTTCTAGAAAAGTCCGGAAGAAACCACCAAGGAAGGTGGAGTCCACATGGGACTCCACCACCATGGCCGGCCAGCCCTAGATGGGGTGGAGTCCCAAGTGGACTCCACCATAGGGGGCCGGCCACCCCCCACATGGGAGGTGGGAATCCCACCTTTGGGTGGGAGTCCTAGTTGGGCTAGGTTTCCCCCCTCCTTTGGAAGGTTTTGGTTTCGGGTCTTATTCGAAGACTTGGACACCAACACTTGGGATACACCTATATAATGAGGGGCCAAGGGACGGGGCCGGCCACCCCAAGACCATAAGCTGGCCGCCCCCCTTGAGTGGCCGGCCACCCCCTCCCAAACCCTAGCTTTGCTCCTCCACTCCATATTGCCCGCGTAGCTTAGCGAAGCTCCGCCGGACTTCTACACCGCCACCGACACCACGCCGTTGTGCTGTCGGATTCAAGAGGAGCTACTACTTCCGCTGCCCGCTGGAACGGGGAGGTGGACGTCGTCTTCATCAACAATCGAACGTGTGACCGAGTACGGAGGTGCTGCCCGTTCGTGGCGCCGGAACCGATCGTGATCAAGATCTTCTACGCGCTTTTGCAAGCGGCAAGTGATCGTCTACCGCAGCAACAAGAGCCTCCTCTTGTAGGCTTTGGAATCTCTTCAAGGGTGAGACTCGATACCCTCTCGTTGCTACCGTCTTCTAGATTGCATCTTGGCTTGGATTGCGTGTTCGCGGTAGGAAATTTTTTTGTTTTCTATGCAACGTTATCCTACACCTTTTATTTTCATGTTTTAAACATGTTCAAATCTTGGTCAAACCGTACGTACCTAGGATTTGACGAAGATTCAAATGGGCATAAAAATTCAAAAAAAAATGAAAAACCAAAGCACATAGCCTAGCTTCTTATATATGCCATATAGTAAGCACTCAAGTTGATAAACAAACTCTAGACATATTCAAACCAGAAAAATCAAGTATCTACCCCTAACCCTAAACTTTGTCTTAATTATGAAGTCAAGCACGAAGAGAAGTCGTTTTGGGTTTCAAACATGGACATTTAAAAAACCCTCCCAAAAGCTTCATTGTGGTGTGACGTACTAAGAAGGATACATGCTTACATTTTCAACAACCCCCCTAAAAGCTTCATTATAGAGTGACTAAGAAGGATCCAACAAGCGGGCTTACCTTTTATTTTCTTGTTTTAAACTTGTTCAAATCTCGGTCAAACCTAGGATTTGACCAAGATTCAAAATGTGCATCAAAATTCAAAAAAAAATTATAAAAATTAAAAACCAAATTAAAGCACATAGTGTTCTTATGTCATATAGTAAGCATTAAAGTTGATAAACAAGGTCTAGACACATATTCAAACAAGACAAATCATGTATCTATACCCCTAACCCCTAAACTCTATCTTATGAAGTCAACAACATGAAGAGAAGTGGTTTTGGGTTTCAAACATGGAAATTTCAAAAACCTCCCAAAAGCGTCATTTTAGAGTGACTAATATATATAAGAAGGATCCATGCCTGCTTACCACCTTTTCATTTTCATATTTTAAACTTGTTTAAATCCGTGTCAAATTAAACCAAGGATTTGACCAAAAGATTCAAATGGGCATAAAATTTTAAAAAAACCAGAAAAATGAAAAACAAAAGCATATAGTCTTCTTATGTCATATACTAAGCATTCAAGTTGATAAACAAGGTTTGGACATGCATATTCAAACCTAGGCAAATCATGTATCTATCCCCTAGCCCCTAAACTATATCTTATGAAGTCAAGCATGAAGAGAAGTGGTTTTGGGTTTCAAACATGAAAATTTCAAGAACATCCCAAAAACTTCATTTTAGAGTGACTAAGAAGGATACAGGCTTCCCCTTTTCATTTTCATGTTTTATACTTGTTTAAATCTTGGTCAAACCTAGGATTTGACAAAGATTCAAATGTGCATCAAAATAAAAAATCAGAAAAATTAAAAACTAAAGCACATAGTTTTCTTATGTCATATAGTTAGCATTAAAGTTGATATAAACAAGGTCTAGATATATTCAAACAAGAAAAATCATGTATCTACCCCTAACCCTAAACTCTGTCTTATGTAGTCAAGCATGAAGAGAAGTGGTTTTGGGTTTCAAACTTGGAAATTTCAAGAACCCCCCAAAAGCTTCATTTTAGAGTGACTAAAGGATCCAGGTCGGGCTTACCTTTTATTTTCATGTTTTAAAATTGTTCAAATCTTGGTCAAACCGTACCTAGGATTTGATCAAGATTCAAAAATGGGCATAAAATTTCAAAAAAAATGAAAAACCAAAGCATATAGCCTTCTTATGTCATATAGTACGTAAGCACTCAAGTTCATAAACAAGGTCTAGACATATTCAAACCAGAAAAATCATGTTTCTACCCCTAGCCCTAAACTTTGTCTTATGAAGTCAAGCACGAAGAGAAGTCGTTTTGGATTTCAAACATGGAAATTTCAAAAACCTTCCCAAAAGCTTCATTTTGGAGTGACTAATTAAGAAGGATACAGGCTTACCTTTTCATTTTCATGTTTTAAACTTGTTTAAATATTGGTTAAGCCTAGGATTTGACCAAGATCAAATGGGCATAAAAATTCAAAAAAAATGAAAAAAAAATGAAAACCAAAGCACATAGTATTATTATGTCATATAGTAAGCATTCAAGTTGATAAACAAGGTCTAAACAACAAACTAGACAAATCATGTATCTACCCCCTAACCCTAAATTAACTCTGTCTTAAGAAGTCAAGCATGAAGAGAAGTGGTTTTGGGTTTCAAACATGGAAATTTCAAAAAACTCCCAAAAGCTTCTCATTTTAGAGTGACTAAGAAGGATTCAGGCTTACCTTTTCATTTTCATGTTTTAAACTTGTTCAAATCTTGGTCAAACTTAGGATTTGACCAAGATTCAAATGGGCATAAAAATTGGGAGGAAGGGTATGAATTACAATTCAAAAAAACAAGGTAACTTAAATACTTGGATGCCCCAAAGATGTGTGGAAGCCCAAAACAATGGCAAAACATGTGCGCACGCTGCATCCAATTCAAGTAGAACACATAGTAGGCATCGATAGTTTGACCTAAATTTGAAATCAAAGAGAAGGTTGTTAGAAAAAATCGAAATTGGCAAAGCAAAGCATGAAATCATAAATTTGTGATGCACTATAGCTATGAAAAGTATCAAACAATGCATACCAAAATGATTTTTTAGAGGAATACTAGTTCAACTTATTTTAGTTTTATATTAGTAGCCCAAAATCGAAGTAGTAGTTGGATATTTTTGAACTTGATCTGTAGTAGTGGGCAAAACCCTAGTTTAACATATTTAATCATAGATTCGTAGGTCGATTTTTCTACTTTTTTATTATTACTATGCAGCACATGTGTGTTTGCCCGTCGAGTGAAACTCGGAGGAAGAGGGATCACTCGGAAGGAGAGAAGAAGGGAGAGAATTATGGTGTCTCCCCTTTTTCGTGTGATGATGTTGACTTTTGTGCAGGGTTTGTCAGTGAGCAGGAGCGAGCGAGCGAGCGAGCGAGTCGAGCGAGGCCGAGAATGAGAGAGATTTGTTTTTTTTTTGTGAGAGGGACAACCGAAGGATCCAGAAGGACCCACATACTTCCGATATGCATCCTGATGCGTCTTCTCTTGACAAAGAAAATGGCTGGGAGTTTGCGTACCTATTGCACGTGACTTGTGCTCACTGAAGTGTGGGACCTCACGCATGGACACCACACGTAAGTGACAGACCTTTTGATGTAAAAACTCAGTTGATTATTATATTACTACATTTATACAAAGTTTCCTATGGATTCAAGGGTACGAAAGCCAAGTTAAATCATTTACATGACATTATTTTTTCCATGAAGCCAAGTTAACTCATTTATCAATTGGTACATTTTGGAGTGACTAAGAAGGATCCAGGGTTACTTTTTCTTTTTCATGTTTTAAACATGTTTAAATCTTGGTCAAACCTATGACTTGACCAAGATTCAAATGGGCATAAAAATTCAAAAAAATCAAAAAAAAGGAAAAAACAAAAGCACGCCGTCTTCCTATGTCATATAGTAAGCATTCAAGGTGATAAACAAGGTCTGGCATATTCAAACCACAAAAATCATGTATCTACCCCCTAACCCTAAACAAGGATCCAGGCTTACCCTTTTCATTTTCATGTTTTAAACTTGTTCAAATCTTGGTCAAACTTAGAATTTGACGAAGATTCAAATGGGCGTAAAAATACTTAGAAAAATCATGTACGTATCTACCCCAAACCCTAAACTCTATCTGACGAAGCCAAGCATGAAGAGAAGTGGTTTTGGGTTTCAAACATGGAAATTTCAAAAACCTCCCAAAAGCTTCATTTTAGAGTGACTAAGAAGGATCCATGCTTACCTTTTATTTTTATGTTTTAAACATGTTCAAATCTTGGTCAAACCTAGGATTTGACAAAGATTCAAATGTGCATCAAAATAAAAAATCAGAAAAATTAAAAACCAAAGCACATAGTTTTCTTATGTCATATAGTTAGCATTAAAGTTGATATAAACAAGGTCTAGATATATTCAAACAAGAAAAATCATGTATCTACCCCTAACCCTAAACTCTGTCTTATGTAGTCAAGCATGAAGAGAAGTGGTTTTGGGTTTCAAACTTGGAAATTTCAAGAACCCCCCAAAAGCTTCATTTTAGAGTGACTAAAGGATCCAGGTCGGGCTTACCTTTTATTTTCATGTTTTAAAATTGTTCAAATCTTGGTCAAACCGTACCTAGGATTTGATCAAGATTCAAAAATGGGCATAAAATTTCAAAAAAAAAATGAAAAACCAAAGCATATAGCCTTCTTATGTCATATAGTACGTAAGCACTCAAGTTCATAAACAAGGTCTAGACATATTCAAACCAGAAAAATCATGTTTCTACCCCTAGCCCCAAACTTTGTCTTATGAAGTCAAGCACGAAGAGAAGTCGTTTTGGATTTCAAACATGGAAATTTCAAAAACCTTCCCAAAAGCTTCATTTTGGAGTGACTAATTAAGAAGGATATAGGCTTACCTTTTCATTTTCATGTTTTAAACTTGTTTAAATATTGGTTAAGCCTAGGATTTCACCAAGATCAAATGGGCATAAAAATTCAGAAAAAATCAAAAAAAAAAAATGAAAACCAAAGCACATAGTATTATTATGTCATATAGTAAGCATTCAAGTTGATAAACAAGGTCTAAACAACAAACTAGACAAATCATGTATCTACCCCCTAACCCTAAATTAACTCTGTCTTATGAAGTCAAGCATGAAGAGAAGTGGTTTTGGGTTTCAATAATGGAAATTTCAAAAAACTCCCAAAAGCTTCTCATTTTAGAGTGACTAAGAAGGATTCAGGCTTACCTTTTCATTTTCATGTTTTAAACTTGTTCAAATCTTGGTCAAACTTAGGATTTGACCAAGATTCAAATGGGCATAAAAATTGGGAGGAAGGGTATGAATTACAATTCAAAAAAAACAAGGTAACTTAAATACTTGGATGCCCCAAAGATGTGTGGAAGCCCAAAACAATGGCAAAACATGTGCGCACGCTGCATCCAATTCAAGTAGAACACATAGTAGGCATCGATAGTTTGACCTAAATTTGAAATCAAAGAGAAGGTGGTTAGAAAAAATCGAAATTGGCAAAGCAAAGCATGAAATTATAAATTTGTGATGCACTATAGCTATGAAAAGTATCAAACAATGCATACCAAAATGATTTTTTAGAGGAATACTAGTTCAACTTATTTTAGTTTTATATTAGTAGCCCAAAATCGAAGTAGTAGTTGGATATTTTTGAACTTGATCTGTAGTAGTGGGCAAAACCCTAGTTTAACATATTTAATCATAGATTCGTAGGTCGATTTTTCTACTTTTTTATTTTTACTATGCAGCACATGTGTGTTTGCCCGTCGAGTGAAACTCGGAGGAAGAGGGATCACTCGGAAGGAGAGAAGAAGGGAGAGAATTATGGTGTCTCCCCTTTTTCGTGTGATGATGTTGACTTTTGTGCAGGGTTTGTCAGTGAGCAGGAGCGAGCGAGCGAGCGAGCGAGTCGAGCGAGGCCGAGAATGAGAGAGATTTGTTTTTTTGTGAGAGGGACAACCGAAGGATCCAGAAGGACCCACATACTTCCGATACGCATCCTGATGCGTCTTCTCTTGACAAAGAAAATGGCTGGGAGTTTGCGTACCTATTGCACGTGACTTGTGCTCATCGAAGTGTGGGACCTCACGCATGGACACCACACGTAAGTGACAGACCTGTTGATGTAAAAACTCGGTTGATTATTATACTACTACATTTATACAAAGTTTCCTATGGATTCAAGGGTACGAAAGCCAAGTTAAATCATTTACATGACATTATTTTTTCCATGAAGCCAAGTTAACTCATTTATCAATTGGTACATTTTGGAGTGACTAAGAAGGATCCAGGCTTACTTTTTCATTTTCATGTTTTAAACATGTTTAAATCTTGGTCAAACCTATGACTTGACCAAGATTCAAATGGGCATAAAAATTCAAAAAAAAAATCAAAAAAAAACAAAAAACAAAAGCACGCCGTCTTCCTATGTCATATAGTAAGCATTCAAGGTGATAAACAAGGTCTGGCATATTCAAACCACAAAAATCATGTATCTACCCCTAACCCTAAACAAGGATCCAGGCTTACCCTTTTCATTTTCATGTTTTAAACCTGTTCAAATCTTGGTCAAACTTAGGATTTGACGAAGATTCAAATGGGCGTAAAAATACTTAGAAAAATCTTGTACGTATCTACCCCAAACCCTAAACTCTATCTTACGAAGCCAAGCATGAAGAGAAGTGGTTTTGGGTTTCAAACATGGAAATTTCAAAAACCTCCCAAAAGCTTCATTTTAGAGTGACTAAGAAGGATCCATGCTTACCTTTTATTTTCATGTTTTAAACATGTTCAAATCTTGGTCAAACCGTACGTACCTAGGATTTGACCAAGATTCAAATGGGCATAAAAATTAAAAAAAATGAAAAACCAAAGCACATAGCCTAGCTTCTTATATATGCCATATAGTAAGCACTCAAGTTGATAAACAAAGTCTAGACATATTCAAACCAGAAAAATCATGTATCTACCCCTAACCCTAAACTTTGTCTTAATTATGAAGTCAAGCACGAAGAGAAGTCGTTTTGGGTTTCAAACATGGACATTTCAAAAACCCTCCCAAAAGCTTCATTGTGGTGTGATGTACTAAGAAGGATACATGCTTACATTTTCAACAACCCCCCTAAAAGCTTCATTATAGAGTGACTAAGAAGGAT